>NC_092729.1:23921516-24185516 GCF_047496885.1 Scyliorhinus torazame | reverse complement strand
CCTCCTTCAGCACGGCCTGGAGCCTGACACCAGGCTGTGGGTGGTCCTGTCAAATCCGATATAACAAGGAGCTGGTTACAGAACGGTGTCACCTCCTTCAGCACGGCCTGGAGCCTGACACCAGACTGTGGATGGTCCTGTCAAATCTGATACAACTAAGTGCTGGTTACAGAACGGTGTCACCTCCTTCAGCACGGCCTGGAGCCTGACACCAGGCTGTGGATGGTCCTATCAAATCTGAGAAAACACGGAGCTGGTTACAGAACGCTGTCACCTCCTTCAGCACGGCCTGGAGCCTGACACCAGGCTGTGGATGGTCCTGTCAAATCTGATACAACAAAGTGCTGGTTACAGAACGGTGTCACCTCCTTCAGCACGGCCTTGAGCCTGACACCAGGCTGTGGATGGTCCAGTCAAATCTGATATAACAAGGAGCTGGTTACAGAACGGTGTCGCCTCCTTCAGCACGGCCTGGAGCCTGACACCAGGCTGTGGATGGTCCTGTCAAATCTGATATAACAATGAGCTGGTTACAGAACGGTGTCGCCTCCTTCAGCACGGCCTGGAGCCTGACACCAGACTGTGGATGGTCCTATCAAATCTGAGAAAACACGGAGCTGGTTACAGAACGCTGTCACCTCCTTCAGCACGGCCTGGAGCCTGACACCAGGCTGTGGATGGTCCTGTCAAATCTGATACAACAAGGAGCTGGTTACAGAACGGTGTCGCCTCCTTCAGCACGCCCTGGAGCCTGGCACCAGGCTGTGGATCGTCCTGGCAAATCTGATGTAACAAGGAGCTGGTTACAGAACGGTGCCGCCTCCTTCAGCACGTCCTGGAGCCTGACACCAGGCTGTGGATGGTCCTGTCAAATCTGATATAACAAGGAGCTGGTTACAGAACGGTGTCGCCTCCTTCAGCACGGCCTGGAGCCTGACACCAGGCTGTGGATGGCCCTGTCAAATCTGATATAACAAGGAGCTGGTTACAGAACGGTGTCGCCTCCTTCAGCACGGCCTGGAGCCTGACACCAGGCTGTGGATTGTCCTGTCAAATCTGATACAACAAGGAGCTGTTTACAGAACGGTGTCATCTCCTTCAGCACGGCCTGGAGCCTGACACCAGGCTGTGGGTGGTCCTGTCAAATCCGATATAACAAGGAGCTGGTTACAGAACGGTGTCGCCTCCTTCAGCACGGCTTGGAGCCTGGCACCAGGCTGTGGATCGTCCTGTCAAATCTGATATAACAAGGAGCTGGTTACAGAACGGTGTCGCCTCCTTCAGCACGGCCTGGAGCCTGGCACCAGGCTGTGGATCGTCCTGGCAAATTTGATGTAACAAGGAGCTGGTTACAGAACGGTGTCGCCTCCTTCAGCACGGCCTGGAGCCTGACACCAGGCTGTGGATGGTCCTGTCAAATCTGATATAACAAGGAGCAGGTTACAGAACGGTGTCGCCTCCTTCAGCACGGCCTGGAGCCTGAGACAAGGCTGTGGATGGTCCTGTCAAATCTGATACAACAAGGAGCTGGTTGCAGAACGGTGTCGCCTCCTTCAGCACGGCCTGGAGCCTGACACCAGGCTGTGGATGGTCCTGTCAAATCTGATATAACAAGGTGCTGGTTACAGAACTGTGTCGCCTCCTTCAACACGCCCTGGAGCCTGGCACCAGGCTGTGGATCGTCCTGGCAAATCTGATGTAACAAGGAGCTGGTTACAGAACGGTGTCGCCTCCTTCAGCACATCCTGGAGCCTGACACCAGGCTGTGGATGGTCCTGTCAAATCTGATATAACAAGGAGCTGGTTACAGAACGGTGTCGCCTCCTTCAGCACGGCCTGGAGCCTGACACCAGGCTGTGGATGGTCCTGTCAAATCTGATACAACAAGGAGCTGTTTACAGAACATGTCATCTCCTTCAGCACGGCCTGGAGCCTGACACCGGGCTGTGGGTGGTCCTGTCAAATCCGATATAACAAGGAGCTGGTTACAGAACGGTGTCGCCTCCTTCAGCACGGCTTGGAGCCTGGCACCAGGCTGTGGATCGTCCTGGCAAATTTGATGTAACAAGGAGCTGGTTACAGAACGGTGTCGCCTCCTTCAGCACGGCCTGGAGCCTGACACCAGGCTGTGGATGGTCCTGTAAAATCTGATATAACAAGGAGCTGGTTACAGAACGGTGTCGCCTCCTTCAGCACGGCCTGGAGCCTGAGACAAGGCTGTGGATGGTCCTGTCAAATCTGATATAACAAGGTGCTGGTTACAGAACGGTGTCGCCTACTTCAGCAGGGCCTGGAGCCTGACACCAGGCTGTGGATGGTCCTGTAAAATCTGATATAACAAGGAACTGGTTACAGAACGGTGTCGCCTCCTTCAGCACGGCCTGGAGCCTGACACCAGGCTGTGGATGGTCCTGTCAAATCTGATATATCAAGGAGCTGGTTACAGAACGGTGTCGCCTCCTTCAGCACGGCCTGGAGCCTGACACCAGGCTGTGGATGGTCCTGTCAAATCTGATACAACAAAGTGCTGGTTACAGAACGGTGTCACCTCCTTCAGCACGGCCTGGAGCCTGACACCAGGCTGTGGATGGTCCTGTCAAATCTGATACAACAAAGTGCTGGTTACAGAACGGTGTCACCTCCTTCAGCACGGCCTGGAGCCTGACACCTGGCTGTGGGTGGTCCTGTCAAATCCGATATAACAAGGAGCTGGTTACAGAACGGTGTCACCTCCTTCAGCACGGCCTGGAGACTGACACCAGACTGTGGATGGTCCTGTCAAATCTGATACAACGAAGTGCTGGTTACAGAACGGTGTCACCTCCTTCAGCACGGCCTGGAGCCTGACACCAGGCTGTGGATGGTCCTATCAAATCTGAGAAAACAAGGAGCTGGTTACAGAACGGTGTCGCCTCCTTCAGCACGGCCTGGAGCCTGACACCAGGCTGCGGATGGTCCTGTCAAATCTGATATAACAATGAGCTGGTTACAGAACGGTGTCGCCTCCTTCAGCACGGCCTGGAGCCTGACACCAGACTGTGGATGGTCCTATCAAATCTGAGAAAACACGGAGCTGGTTACAGAACGGTGTCACCTCCTTCAGCACGGCCTGGAGCTTGACACCAGGCTGTGGATGGTCCTGTCAAATCTGATACAACAAGGAGCTGGTTACAGAACGGTGTCGCCTCCTTCAGCACGCCCTGGAGCCTGGCACCAGGCTGTGGATCGTCCTGGCAAATCTGATGTAACAAGGAGCTGGTTACAGAACGGTGTCGCCTCCTTCAGCACGTCCTGGAGCCTGACACCAGGCTGTGGATGGTCCTGTCAAATCTGATATAACAAGGAGCTGGTTACAGAACGGTGTCGCCTCCTTCAGCACGGCCTGGAGCCTGACACCAGGCTGTGGATGGCCCTGTCAAATCTGATATAACAAGGAGCTGGTTACAGAACGCTGTCGCCTCCTTCAGCACGGCCTGGAGCCTGACACCAGGCTGTGGATGGTCCTGTCAAATCTGATACAACAAGGAGCTGTTTACAGAACGGTGTCATCTCCTTCAGCACGGCCTGGAGCCTGACACCAGGCTGTGGGTGGTCCTGTCAAATCCGATATAACAAGGAGCTGGTTACAGAACGGTGTCACCTCCTTCAGCACGGCTTGGAGCCTGGCACCAGGCTGTGGATCGTCCTGTCAAATCTGATATAACAAGGAGCTGGTTACAGAACGGTGTCGCCTCCTTCAGCACGGCCTGGAGCCTGGCACCAGGCTGTGGATCGTCCTGGCAAATTTGATGTAACAAGGAGCTGGTTACAGAACGGTGTCGCCTCCTTCAGCACGGCCTGGAGCCTGACACCAGGCTGTGGATGGTCCTGTCAAATCTGATATAACAAGGAGCAGGTTACAGAACGGTGTCGCCTCCTTCAGCACGGCCTGGAGCCTGAGACAAGGCTGTGGATGGTCCTGTCAAATCTGATACAACAAGGAGCTGGTTGCAGAACGGTGTCGCCTCCTTCAGCACGGCCTGGAGCCTGACACCAGGCTGTGGGTGGTCCTGTCAAATCTGATATAACAAGGAGCTGGTTACAGAACGGTGTCACCTCCTTCAGCACGTCCTGGAGCCTGACACCAGGCTGTGGATGGTCCTGTCAAATCTGATATAACAAGGAGCTGGTTACAGAACGGTGTCGCCTCCTTCAGCACGGCCTGGAGCCTGACACCAGGCTGTGGATGGTCCTGTCAAATCTGATACAACAAGGAGCTGTTTACAGAACGGTGTCATCTCCTTCAGCACGGCCTGGAGCCTGACACCAGGCTGTGGGTGGTCCTGTCAAATCAGATATAACAAGGAGCTGGTTACAGAACGGTGTCGCCTCCTTCAGCACGGCTTGGAGCCTGGCACCAGGCTGTGGATCGTCCTGGCAAATCTGATGTAACAAGGAGCTGGTGACAGAACGGTGTCGCCTCCTTCAGCACGCCCTGGAGCCTGGCACCAGGATGTGGATCGTCCTGGCAAATTTGATGTAACAAGGAGCTGGTTACAGTACGGTGTCGCCTCCTTCAGCACGGCCTGGACCCTGACACCAGGCTGTGGATGGTCCTGTAAAATCTGATATAACAAGGAGCTGGTTACAGAACGGTGTCGCCTCCTTCAGCACGGCCTGGAGCCTGAGACAAGGCTGTGGATGGTCTTGTCAAATCTGATACAACAAGGAGCTGGTTGCAGAACGGTGTCGCCTCCTTCAGCACGGCCTGGAGCCTGACACCAGGCTGTGGGTGGTCCTGTCAAATCCGATATAACAAGGAGCTGGTTACAGAACGGTGTCACCTCCTTCAGCACGGCCTGGAGCCTGACACCAGGCTGTGGATGGTCCTGTCAAATCTGATACAACAAGGAGCTGGTTACAGAACGGTGTCGCCTCCTTCAGCACGCCCTGGAGCCTGGCACCAGGCTGTGGATCGTCCTGGCAAATCTGATGTAACAAGGAGCTGGTTACAGAACGGTGTCGCCTCCTTCAGCACGTCCTGGAGCCTGACACCAGTCTGTGGATGGTCCTGTCAAATCTGACATAACAAGGAGCTGGTTACAGAACGATGTCGCCTCCTTCAGCACGGCCTGGAGCCTGACACCAGGCTGTGGATGGCCCTGTCAAATCTGATATAACAAGGAGCTGGTTACAGAACGGTGTCGCCTCCTTCAGCACGGCCTGGAGCCTGGCACCAGGCTGTGGATGGTCCTGTCAAATCTGATATAACAAGGAGCTGGTTACAGAACGGTGTCGCCTCCTTCAGCACGGCCTGGAGCCTGGCACCAGGCTGTGGATCGTCCTGGCAAATTTGATGTAACAAGGAGCTGGTTACAGAACGGTGTCGCCTCCTTCAGCACGGCCTGGAGCCTGACACCAGGCTGTGGATGGTCCTGTCAAATCTGATAAAACAAGGAGCAGGTTACAGAACGGTGTCGCCTCCTTCAGCACGGCCTGGAGCCTGAGACAAGGCTGTGGATGGTCCTGTCAAATCTGATACAACAAGGAGCTGGTTGCAGAACGGTGTCGCCTCCTTCAGCACGGCCTGGAGCCTGACACCAGGCTGTGGATGGTCCTGTCAAATCTGATAGAACAAGGAGCTGTTTACAGAACGGTGTCGCCTCCTTCAGCACGGTCTGGACCCTGACACCAGGCTGTGGATGGTCCTGTCAAATCTGATATAACAAGGTGCTGGTTACAGAACGATGTCGCCTCCTTCAGCACGGCCTGGAGCCTGACACCTGGCTGTGGATGGTCCTGTCAAATCTTATATAACACGGAGCTGGTTACAGAACGGTGTCGCCTCCTTCAGCACGGCCTGGAGCCTGACACCAGGCTGTGGATGGTCCTGTCAAATCTGATATAACAAGGAGCTGGTTACAGAACGGTGTCCCCTCCTTCAGCACGGCCTGGAGCCTGACACCAGGCTGTGGATGGTCCTGTCAAATCTTATATAACACGGAGCTGGTTACAGAACGGTGTCACCTCCTTCAGCACGGCCTGGAGCCTGACACCAGGCTGTGGATGGTCCTGTCAAATCTGATATAACAAGGAGCTGGTTACAGAACGGTGTCGCCTCCTTCAGCACGGCCTGGAGCCTTACACCAGGCTGTGGATGGTCCTGTCAAATCTGATATAACAAGGAGCTGGTTACAGAACGGTGTCGCCTCCTTCAGCACGCCCTGGAGCCTGGCACCAGGCTGTGGATCGTCCTGGCAAATCTGATATAACAAGGAGCTGGTTACAGAACGGTGTCGCCTCCTTCAGCACGTCCTGGAGCCTTACACCAGGCTGTGGATGGTCCTGTCAAATCTGATATAACAAGGAGCTGGTTACAGAACGGTGTCGCCTCCTTCAGCACGCCCTGGAGCCTGGCACCAGGCTGTGGATCGTCCTGGCAAATCTGATGTAACAAGGAGCTGGTTACAGAACGGTGTCGCCTCCTTCAGCACGGCCTGGAGCCTGACACAAGGCTGTGGATGGTCCTGTCAAATCTGATATAACAATGAGCTGGTTACAGAACGGTGTCGCCTACTTCAGCACGGCTTGGAGCCTGGCACCAGGCTGTGGATCGTCCTGTCAAATCTGATATAACAAGGAGCTGGTTACAGAACGGTGTCGCCTCCTTCAGCACGCCCTGGAGCCTGGCACCAGGCTGTGGATCGTCCTGGCAAATTTGATAGAACAAGGAGCTGTTTACAGAAGGGTGTCATCTCCTTCAGCACGGCCTGGAGCCTGACACCAGGCTGTGGATGGTCCTGTCAAATCTGATATAACAAGGAGCTGGTTACAGAACGGTGTCGCCTCCTTCAGCACGGCCTGGAGCCTGACACCAGGCTGTGGATGGTCCTGTCAAATCTGATGTAACAAGGAGCTGGTTACAGAACGGTGTCGCCTCCTTCAGCACGACCTGGAGCCTGACACCAGGCTGTGGATGGTCCTATCAAATCTGACATAACAAGGAGCTGGTTACAGAATGGTGTCACCTCCTTCAGCACGGCCTGGAGCCAGACACCAGGCTGTGGATGGTCCTATCAAATCTGAGAAAACACGGAGCTGGTTACAGAACGCTGTCACCTCCTTCAGCACGGCCTGGAGCCTGACACCAGGCTGTGGATGGTCCTGTCAAATCTGATACAACAAGGAGCTGGTTACAGAACGGTGTCGCCTCCTTCAGCACGGCCTGGAGCCTGACACCAGGCTGTGGATGGTCCTGTCAAATCTGATATAACTAGGAGCTGTTTACAGAACGGTGTCGCCTCCTTCAGCACGGCCTGGAGCCTGACACCAGGCTGTGGATGGTCCTGTCAAATCTGATACTACAAGGAGCTGGTTACAGAACGGTGTCGCCTCCTTCAGCACGGCGTGGAGCCTGACACCAGGATGTGGATGGTCCTGTCAAATCTGATATAACGAGGTGCTGGTTACAGAACGATGTCGCCTCCTTCAGCACGGCCTGGAGCCTGACACCAGGCTGTGGATGGTCCTGTCAAATCTTATATAACACGGAGCTGGTTACAGAACGGTGTAGCCTCCTTCAGCACGGCCTGGAGCCTGACACCAGGCTGTGGATGGTCCTGTCAAATATGATATAACAAGGTGCTTGTTACAGAACGGTGTCACCTCCTTCAGCACGGCCTGGAGCCTGACACCAGGCTGTGGATGGTCCTGTCAAACTGACATAACAAGGTGCTGGTTACAGAACGGTGTCACCTCCTTCAGCACGGCCTGGAGCCTGACACCAGGCCGTGGATGGTCCTGTCAAATCTGATATAACAAGGAGCTTTTTACAGAACGGTTTCGCCTCCTTCAGCACGGCCTGGAGCCTGACACCAGGCTGTGGATGGTCCTGTCAAATCTGATATAACAAGGAGCTGGTTACAGAACGGTGTCGCCTCCTTCAGCACGGCCTGGAGCCTGACACCAGGCTGTGGATGGTCCTGTCAAATCTGATATAACAAGGAGCTGGTTACAGAACGGTGTCACATCCTTCAGCACGGCCTGGAGCCTGACACCAGGCTGTGGATGGTCCTGTCAAATCTGTTATAACAAGGAGCTGGTTACAGAACGGTGTCACCTCCTTCAGCACGGCCTGGAGCCTGACACCAGGCTGTGGATGGTCCTGTCAAATCTGATACAACAAAGTGCTGGTTACAGAACGGTGTCACCTCTTTCAGCACGGCCTGGAGCCTGACACCAGACTGTGGATGGTCCTATCAAATCTGAGAAAACACGGAGCTGGTTACAGAACGCTGTCACCTCCTTCAGCACGGCCTGGAGCCTGACACCAGGCTGTGGATGGTCCTGTCAAATATGATACAACAAGGAGCTGGTTACAGAACGGTGTCGCCTCCTTCAGCACGGCCTGAAGCCTGACACCAGGCTGTGGATGGTCCTGTCAAATCTGATATAACTAGGAGCTTGTTCCAGAACGGTGTCGCCTCCTTCAGCACGGCCTGGAGCCTGACACCAGGGTGTGGATGGTCCTGTCAAATCTGATACTACAAGGAGCTGTTACAGAACGGTGTCGCCTCCTTCAGCACGGCGTGGAGCCTGACACCAGGCTGTGGATTGTCCTGTCAAATCTGATATAACAAGGTGCTGGTTACAGAACGATGTCGCCTCCTTCAGCACGGCCTGGAGCCTGACACCAGGCTGTGGATGGTCCTGTCAAATCTTATATAACACGGAGCTGGTTACAGAACGGTGTAGCCTCCTTCAGCACGGCCTGGAGCCTGACACCAGGCTGTGGATGGTCCTGTCAAATCTGATACAACAAGGAGCTGGTTACAGAACGGTGTCGCCTCCTTCAGCACGGCCTGTAGCCTGACACCAGGCTGTGGATGGTCCTGTCAAATCTGATATAACTAGGAGCTGTTTACAGAACGGTGTCGCCTCCTTCAGCACGGCCTGGAGCCTGACACCAGACTGTGGATGGTCCTGTCAAATCTGATACTACAAGGAGCTGGTTACAGAACGGTGTCGCCTCCTTCAGCACGGCGTGGAGCCTGACACAAGCCTGTGGATGGTCCTGTCAAATCTGATATAACAAGGTGCTGGTTACAGAACGATGTCGCCTCCTTCAGCACGGCCTGGAGCCTGACACCAGGCTGTGGATGGTCCTGTCAAATCTTATATAACACGGAGCTGGTTACAGAACGGTGTAGCTTCCTTCAGCACGGCCTGGAGCCTGACACCAGGCTGTGGATGGTCCTGTCAAATATGATATAACAAGGTGCTTGTTACAGAACGGTGTCACCTCCTTCAGCTCGGCCTGGAGCCTGACACCAGGCTGTGGATGGCCCTGTCAAACTGACATAACAAGGTGCTGGTTACAGAACGGTGTCACCTCCTTCAGCACGGCCTGGAGCCTGACACCAGGCTGTGGTTGCTCCTGTCAAATCTGATATAACAAGGAGCTTTTTACAGAACGGTTTCGCCTCCTTCAGCATGGCCTGGAGCCTGACACCAGGCTGTGGATGGTCCTGTCAAATCTGATATAACAAGGAGCTGGTTACAGAACAGTGTCGCCTCCTTCAGTACGGCCTGGAGCCTGACACCAGGCTGTGGATGGTCCTTTCAAATCTGATATAACAAGGAGCTGGTTACAGAACGGTGTCGCCTCCTTCAGCACGGCCTGGAGCCTGACACCAGGCTGTGGATGGTCCTGTCAAATCTGATATAACAAGGTGCTGGTTACAGAACGGTGTCGCCTCCTTCAGCACGCCCTGGAGCCTGGCACCAGGCTGTGGATCGTCCTGGCAAATCTGATATAACAAGGAGCTTTTTACAGAACGGTTTCGCCTCCTTCAGCATGGCCTGGAGCCTGACACCAGGCTGTGGATGGTCCTGTCAAATCTGATATAACAAGGAGCTGGTTACAGAACAGTGTCGCCTCCTTCAGTACGGCCTGGAGCCTGACACCAGGCTGTGGATGGTCCTTTCAAATCTGATATAACAAGGAGCTGGTTACAGAACGGTGTCGCCTCCTTCAGCACGGCCTGGAGCCTGACACCAGGCTGTGGATGGTCCTGTCAAATCTGATATAACAAGGAGCTGGTTACAGAACGGTGTCGCCTCCTTCAGCACGGCCTGGAGCCTGACACCAGGCTGTGGATGGTCCTGTCAAATCTGATATAACAAGGTGCTGGTTACAGAACGGTGTCGCCTCCTTCAGCACGCCCTGGAGCCTGGCACCAGGCTGTGGATCGTCCTGGCAAATCTGATGTAACAAGGAGCTGGTTACAGAACGGTGTCGCCTCCTTCAGCACGTCCTGGAGCCTGACACCAGGCTGTGGATGGTCCTGTCAAATCTGATACAACAAGGTGCTGGTTACAGAACGGTGTCGCCTCCTTCAGCACGGCCTGGAGCCTGACACCAGGCTGTGGATGGTCCTGTCAAATCTGATACAACAAAGTGCTGGTTACAGAACGGTGTCACCTCCTTCAGCACGGCCTGGAGCCTGACACCAGGCTGTGGGTGGTACTGTCAAATCTGATACAAAAAGGAGCTGGTTACAGAACGGTGTCGCCTCCTTCAGCACGGCCTGGAGCCTGACACCAGACTGTGGATGGTCCTGTCAAATCTGATACAACAAGGAGCTGGTTACAGAACGGTGTCGCCTCCTTCAGCACGGCCTGAAGCCTGACACCAGGCTGTGGATGGTCCTGTCAAATCTGATATAACTAGGAGCTGGTACCAGAACGGTGTCGCCTCCTTCAGCACGGCCTGGAGCCTGACACCAGGCTGTGGATGGTCCTGTCAAATCTGATACTACAAGGAGCTGTTACAGAACGGTGTCGCCTCCTTCTGCACGGCGTGGAGCCTGACACCAGGCTGTGGATTGTCCTGTCAAATCTGATATAACAAGGTGCTGGTTACAGAACGATGTCGCCTCCTTCAGCACGGCCTGGAGGCTGACACCAGGCTGTGGATGGTCCTGTCAAATCTTATATAACACGGAGCTGGTTACAGAACGGTGTAGCCTCCTTCAGCACGACCTGGAGCCTGACACCAGGCTGTGGATGGTCCTGTCAAATATGATATAACAAGGAGCTGGTTACAGAACGGTGTTGCCTCCTTCAGCACGGCCTGGAGCCTGACACTAGGCTGTGGGTGGTCCTGTCAAATCTGATATAACAAGGTGTTGGTTACAGAACGGTGTCGCCACCTTCAGCACGGCCTGGAGCCTGACACCAGGCTGTGGATGGTCCTGTCAAATCTGCTTTAACAAGGAGCTGGTTACAGAACGGTGTCGCCTCCTTCAGCACGGCCTGGAGCATGACACCAGGCTGTGGATGGTCCTGTCAAATCTGATACTACAAGGAGCTGGTTACAGAACGGTGTCGCCTCCTTCAGCACGGCGTGGAGCCTGACACCAGGCTGTGGATGGTCCTGTCAAATCTGATATAACAAGGTGCTGGTTACAGAACGATGTCGCCTCCTTCAGCACGGCCTGGAGCCTGACACCAGGCTGTGGATGGTCCTGTCAAATCTTATATAACACGGAGCTGGTAACAGAACGGTGTAGCCTCCTTCAGCACGGCCTGGAGCCTGACAACAGGCTGTGGATGGTCCTGTCAAATATGATATTACAAGGTGCTTGTTACAGAACGGTGTCGCCTCCTTCAGCACGGCCTGGAGCCTGACACCAGGCTGTGGATGGTCCTGTCAAATCTGATATAACAAGGAGCTGGTTACAGAACGGTGTCGCCTCCTTCAGCACGCCCTGGAGCCTGGCACCAGGCTGTGGATGGGCCTGTCAAATCTGATATAACAAGGAGTTGGTTACAGAACGGTGTCGCCTCCTTCAGCACGGCCTGGAGCCTGACACCAGGCTGTGGTTGGTCCTGTCAAATCTGATATAACAAGGAGCTTTTTACAGAACGGTTTCGCCTCCTTCAGCATGGCCTGGAGCCTGACACCAGGCTGTGGATGGTCCTGTCAAATCTGATATAACAAGGAGCTGGTTACAGAACGGTGTCGCCTCCTTCAGCACGGCCTGGAGCCTGACACCAGGCTGTGGATGGTCCTGTCAAATCTGATATAACAAGGAGCTGGTTACAGAACGGTGTCGCCTCCTTCAGCACGGCCTGGAGCCTGACACCAGGCTGTGGTTGGTCCTGTCAAATCTGATATAACAAGGAGCTTTTTACAGAACGGTTTCGCCTCCTTCAGCATGGCCTCGACTCTGACACCAGGCTGTGGATGGTCCTGTCAAATCTGATATAACAAGGAGCTGGTTACAGAACGGTGTCGCCTCCTTCAGCACGGCCTGGAGCCTGACACCAGGCTGTGGATGGTCCTGTCAAATCTGATATAACAAGGAGCTGGTTACAGAACGGTGTCGCCTCCTTCAGCACGGCCTGGAGCCTGACAACAGGCTGTGGATGGTCCTGTCAAATCTGATATAACAAGGTGCTGGTTACAGAACGGTGTCGCCTCCTTCAGCACGCCCTGGAGCCTAGCACCAGGCTGTGGATCGTCCTGGCAAATCTGATGTAACAAGGAGCTGGTTACAGAACGGTGTCGCCTCCTTCAGCACGTCCTGGAGCCTGACACCAGGCTGTGGATGGTCCTGTCAAATCTGATACAACAAGGTGCTGGTTACAGAACGGTGTCGCCTCCTTCAGCACGGCCTGGAGCCTGACACCAGGCTGTGGATGGTCCTATCAAATCTGATATAACAAGGTGCTGGTTACAGAACGGTGTCGCCTCCTTCAGCACGGCCTGGAGCCTGACACCAGGCTGTGGATGGTCCTGTCAAATCTGATATAACAAGGAGCTGGTTACAGAACGGTGTCGCCTCCTTCAGCACGGCCTGGAGCCTGACACCAGGCTGTGGATGGGCCTGTCAAATCTGATATAACAAGGAGCTGGTTACAGAACGGTGTCACCTCCTTCAGCACGGCCTGGAGCCTGACACCAGGCTGTGGATGGTCCTGTCAAATCTGATACAACAAAGTGCTGGTTACAGAACGGTGTCACCTCCTTCAGCACGGCCTGGAGCCTGACACCAGTCTGTGGGTGGTACTGTCAAATCTGATACAAAAAGGAGCTGGTTACAGAACGGTGTCGCCTCCTTCAGCACGGCCTGGAGCCTGACACCAGACTGTGGATGGTCCTGTCAAATCTGATACAACAAGGAGCTGGTTACAGAACGGTGTCGCCTCCTTCAGCACGGCCTGAAGCCTGACACCAGGCTGTGGATGGTCCTGTCAAATCTGATATAACTAGGAGCTGGTACCAGAACGGTGTCGCCTCCTTCAGCACGGCCTGGAGCCTGACACCAGGCTGTGGATGGTCCTGTCAAATCTGATACTACAAGGAGCTGTTACAGAACGGTGTCGCCTCCTTCTGCACGGCGTGGAGCCTGACACCATGCTGTGGATTGTCCTGTCAAATCTGATATAACAAGGTGCTGGTTACAGAACGATGTCGCCTCCTTCAGCACGGCCTGGAGGCTGACACCAGGCTGTGGATGGTCCTGTCAAATCTTATATAACACGGAGCTGGTTACAGAACGGTGTAGCCTCCTTCAGCACGACCTGGAGCCTGACACCAGGCTGTGGATGGTCCTGTCAAATATGATATAACAAGGAGCTGGTTACAGAACGGTGTTGCCTCCTTCAGCACGGCCTGGAGCCTGACACTAGGCTGTGGGTGGTCCTGTCAAATCTGATATAACAAGGTGTTGGTTACAGAACGGTGTCGCCACCTTCAGCACGGCCTGGAGCCTGACACCAGGCTGTGGATGGTCCTGTCAAATCTGCTTTAACAAGGAGCTGGTTACAGAACGGTGTCGCCTCCTTCAGCACGGCCTGGAGCATGACACCAGGCTGTGGATGGTCCTGTCAAATCTGATACTACAAGGAGCTGGTTACAGAACGGTGTCACCTCCTTCAGCACGGCGTGGAGCCTGACACCAGGCTGTGGATGGTCCTGTCAAATCTGATATAACAAGGTGCTGGTTACAGAACGATGTCGCCTCCTTCAGCACGGCCTGGAGCCTGACACCAGGCTGTGGATGGTCCTGTCAAATCTTATATAACACGGAGCTGGTTACAGAACGGTGTAGCCTCCTTCAGCACGGCCTGGAGCCTGACAACAGGCTGTGGATGGTCCTGTCAAATATGATATTACAAGGTGCTTGTTACAGAACGGTGTCGCCTCCTTCAGCACGGCCTGGAGCCTGACACCAGGCTGTGGATGGTCCTGTCAAATCTGATATAACAAGGAGCTGGTTACAGAACGGTGTCGCCTCCTTCAGCACGCCCTGGAGCCTGGCACCAGGCTGTGGATGGGCCTGTCAAATCTGATATAACAAGGAGTTGGTTACAGAACGGTGTCGCCTCCTTCAGCACGGCCTGGAGCCTGACACCAGGCTGTGGTTGGTCCTGTCAAATCTGATATAACAAGGAGCTTTTTACAGAACGGTTTCGCCTCCTTCAGCATGGCCTGGAGCCTGACACCAGGCTGTGGATGGTCCTGTCAAATCTGATATAACAAGGAGCTGGTTACAGAACGGTGTCGCCTCCTTCAGCACGGCCTGGAGCCTGACACCAGGCTGTGGATGGTCCTGTCAAATCTGATATAACAAGGAGCTGGTTACAGAACGGTGTCGCCTCCTTCAGCACGGCCTGGAGCCTGACACCAGGCTGTGGATGGTCCTGTCAAATCTGATATAACAAGGTGCTGGTTACAGAACGGTGTCGCCTCCTTCAGCACGCCCTGGAGCCTGGCACCAGGCTGTGGATCGTCCTGGCAAATCTGATGTAACAAGGAGCTGGTTACAGAACGGTGTCGCCTCCTTCAGCACGTCCTGGAGCCTGACACCAGGCTGTGGATGGTCCTGTCAAAACTGATACAACAAGGTGCTGGTTACAGAACGGTGTCGCCTCCTTCAGCACGGCCTGGAGCCTGACACCAGGCTGTGGATGGTCCTGTCAAATCTGATATAACAAGGAGCTGGTTACAGAACGGTGTCGCCTCCTTCAGCACGGCCTGGAGCCTGACACCAGGCTGTGGATGGTCCTGTCAAATCTGATATAACAAGGAGCTGGTTACAGAACGGTGTCGCCTCCTTCAGCACGGCCTGGAGCCTGACACCAGGCTGTGGATGGGCCTGTCAAATCTGATATAACAAGGTGCTGGTTACAGAACGGTGTCGCCTCCTTCAGCACGGCCTGGAGCCTGACACCAGGCTGTGGATGGTCCTGTCAAATCTGCTTTAACAAGGAGCTGGTTACAGAACGGTGTCGCCTCCATCAGCACGGCCTGAAGCCTGACACCAGGCTGTGGATGGTCCTGTCAAATCTGATACTACAAGGAGTTGGTTACAGAACGGTCTCGCCTCCTTCAGCACGGCGTGGAGCCTGACACCAGGCTGTGGATGGTCATGTCAAATCTGATATAACAAGGTGCTGGTTACAGAACGATGTCGCCTCCTTCAGCACGGCCTGGAGCCTGACACCAGGCTGTGGATGGTCCTGTCAAATCTTATATAACACGGAGCTGGTTACAGAACGGTGTAGCCTCCTTCAGCACGCCCTGGAGCCTGGCACCAGGCTGTGGATGGTCCTGTCAAATCTGATATAACAAGGAGCTGGTTACAGAACGGTGTCGCCTCCTTCAGCACGCCCTGGAGCCTGGCACCAGGCTGTGGATGGGCCTGTCAAATCTGATATAACAAGGAGTTGGTTACAGAACGGTGTCGCCTCCTTCAGCACGGCCTGGAGCCTGACACCAGGCTGTGGTTGGTCCTGTCAAATCTGATATAACAAGGAGCTTTTTACAGAACGTTTTCGCCTCCTTCAGCACGGCCTGGAGCCTGACACCAGGCTGTGGATGGTCCTGTCAAATCTGATATAACAAGGAGCTGGTTACAGAACGGTGTCACCTCCTTCAGCACGGCCTGGAGCCTGACACGAGACTGTGGATGGTCCTGTCAAATCTGATATAACAAGGAGCTGGTTACAGAACGGTGTCGCCTCCTTCAGCACGGCCTGGAGCCTGACACCAGGCTGTGGATGGTCCTGTCAAATCTGATATAACAAGGAGCTCGTTACAGAACGGTGTCGCCTCCTTCAGCACGGCCTGGAGCCTGACACCAGGCTGTGGATGGTCCTGTCAAATCTGATATAACAAGGTGCTGGTTACAGAACGGTGTCGCCTCCTTCAGCACGCCCTGGAGCCTGGCACCAGGCTGTGGATCGTCCTGGCAAATCTGATGTAACAAGGAGCTGGTTACAGAACGGTGTCGCCTCCTTCAGCACGTCCTGGAGCCTGACACCAGGCTGTGGATGGTCCTGTCAAAACTGATACAACAAGGTGCTGGTTACAGAACGGTGTCGCCTCCTTCAGCACGGCCTGGAGCCTGACACCAGGCTGTGGATGGTCCTGTCAAATCTGATATAACAAGGAGCTGGTTACAGAACGGTGTCGCCTCCTTCAGCACGGCCTGGAGCCTGACACCAGGCTGTGGATGGTCCTGTCAAATCTGATATAACAAGGAGCTGGTTACAGAACGGTGTCGCCTCCTTCAGCACGGCCTGGAGCCTGACACCAGGCTGTGGATGGGCCTGTCATATCTGATATAACAAGGTGCTGGTTACAGAACGGTGTCGCCTCCTTCAGCACGGCCTGGAGCCTGACACCAGGCTGTGGATGGTCCTGTCAAATCTGATATAACAAGGAGCTGGTTACAGAACGGTGTCGCCTCCTTCAGCACGGCCTGGAGCCTGAAACCAGGCTGTGTATGGTCCTGTCAAATCTGATATAACAAGGAGTTGGTTACAGAACGGTATAGCCTCCTTCAGCACGGCCTGGAGCCTGACACCAGGCTGTGGATGGTCCTGTCAAATCTGATATAACAATGAGCTGGTTACAGAACGGTGTCACATCCTTCAGCACGGCCTGGAGCCTGACACCAGGCTGTGGATGGTCCTGTCAAATCTGATATAACAAGGAGCTGGTTACAGAACGGTGTCACCTCCTTCAGCACGGCCTGGAGCCTGACACCAGGCTGTGGATGGTCCTGTCAAATCTGATATAACAAGGTGTTGGTTGCAGAACGGTGTCGCCACCTTCAGCACGGCCTGGAGCCTGACACCAGGCTGTGGATGGTCCTGTCAAATCTGCTTTAACAAGGAGCTGGTTACAGAACGGTGTCGCCTCCTTCAGCACGGCCTTGAGCCTGACACCAGGCTGTGGATGGTCCTGTCAAATCTGATACTACAAGGAGCTGGTTACAGAACGGTGTCGCCTCCTTCAGCACGGCGTGGAGCCTGACACCAGGCTGTGGATGGTCCTGTCAAATCTGATATAACAAGGTGCTGGTTACAGAACGATGTCGCCTCCTTCAGCACGGCCTGGAGCCTGACACCAGGCTGTGGATGGTCCTGTCAAATCTGATACAACACGGAGCTGGTTACAGAACGGTGTCACCTCCTTCAGCACGGCCTGGAGCCTGACACCAGGCTGTGGATGGTCCTGAAAAATCTGATATAACAAGGTGCTGGTTACAGAACGGTGTCGCGTCCTTCAGTACGGCCTGGAGCCTGACACCAGGCTGTGGATGTTCCTGTCAAATCTTATATAACACGGAGCTGGTTACAGAACGGTATCACCTCCTTCAGCACGGCCTGGAGCCTGACACCAGGCTGTGGATGGTCCTGTCAAATCTGATATAACAAGGAGCTGGTTACAGAACGGTGTCGCCTCCTTCAGCACGCCCTGGAGCCTGACACCAGGCTGTGGATGGTCCTGTCAAATCTGATATATCAAGGAGTTGGTTACAGAACGTTGTCACCTCCTTCAGCATGGCCTGGAGCCTGACACCAGGCTGTGGATGGTCCTGTCAAATCTGATATAACAAGGAGCTGGTTACAGAACGGTGTCGCCTCCTTCAGCACGGCCTGAAGCCTGACACCAGGCTGTGGATGGTCCTGTCAAATCTGATATAACTAGGAGCTGGTTCCAGAACGGTGACGCCTCCTTCAGCACGGCCTGGAGCCTGACACCAGGCTGTGGATGGTCCTGTCAAATCTGATACTACAAGGAGCTGTTACAGAACGGTGTCGCCTCCTTCAGCACGCCCTGGAGCCTGACACCAGGCTGTGGATTGTCCTGTCAAATCTGATATAACAAGGTGCTGGTTACAGAACGATGTCGCCTCCTTCAGCACGGCCTGGAGCCTGACACCAGGCTGTGGATGGTCCTGTCAAATCTTATATAACACGGAGCTGGTTACAGAACGGTGTAGCCTCCTTCAGCACGGCCTGGAGCCTGACACCAGGCTGTGGATGGTCCTGTCAAATATGATATAACAAGGAGCTGGTTACAGAACGGTGTTGCCTCCTTCAGCACGGCCTGGAGCCTGACACCAGGCTGTGGGTGGTCCTGTCAAATCTGATATAACAAGGTGTTGGTTGCAGAACGGTGTCGCCACCTTCAGCACGGCCTGGAGCCTGACACCAGGCTGTGGATGGTCCTGTCAAATCTGCTTTAACAAGGAGCTGGTTACAGAACGGTGTCGCCTCCTTCAGCACGGCCTGGAGCCTGACACCAGGCTGTGGATGGTCCTGTCAAATCTGATACTACAAGGAGCAGGTTACAGAACGGTGTCGCCTCCTTCAGCACGGCGTGGAGCCTGACACCAGGTTGTGGATGGTCCTGTCAAATCTGATATAACAAGGTGCTGGTTACAGAACGATGTCGCCTCCTTCAGCACGGCCTGGAGCCTGACACCAGGCTCTGGATGGTCCTGTCAAATCTTATATAACACGGAGCTGGTTACAGAACGGTGTAGCCTCCTTCAGCACGGCCTGGAGCCTGACAACAGGCTGTGGATGGTCCTGTCAAATATGATATAACAAGGTGCTTGTTACAGAACGGTGTCACCTCCTTCAGCACGGCCTGGAGCCTGACACCAGGCTGTGGATGGTCCTGTCAAATCTGATATAACAAGGAGCTGGTTACAGAACGGTGTCGCCTCCTTCAGCACGGTCTGGAGCCTGACACCAGGCTGTGGATGGTCCTGTCAAATCTGATCTAACAAGGAACTGGTTACAGAACGGTGTCGCCTCCTTCAGCACGGCCTGGAGCCTGACAACAGGCTGTGGATGGTCCTGTCAAATCTGATATAACAAGGAGCTGGTTACAGAACGGTGTCGCCTCCTTCAGCACGGCCTGGAGCCTGACACCAGGCTGTGGATGGTCCTGTCAAATCTGATACAACAAGGTGCTGGTTACAGATCGGTGTCGCCTCCTTCAGCACGCCCTGGAGCCTGGCACCAGGCTGTGGATCGTCCTGGCAAATCTGATGTAACAATGAGCTGGTTACAGAACGGTGTCGCCTCCTTCAGCACGGCCTGGAGCCTGACACCAGGCTGTGGATGGTCCTGTCAAATCTGATATAACAAGGAGCTGGTTACAGTACGGTGTCGCCTCCTTCAGCACGGCCTGGAGCCTGACACCAGGCTATGGATGGTCCTGTCAAATCTGATATAACAAGGAGCTGGTTACAGAACGGTGTCACCTCCTTCAGCACGGCCTGGAGCCTGACACCAGGCTGCGGATGGGCCTGTCAAATCTGATATCACAAGGTGCTGGTTACAGAACGGTGTCGCCTCCTTCAGCACGGCCTGGAGCCTGACACCAGGCTGTGGATGGTCCCGTCAAATCTGATATAACAAGGAGCTGGTTACAGAACGGTGTCGCTTCCTTCAGCACGGCCTGGAGCCTGAAACCAGGCTGTGTATGGTCCTGTCAAATCTGATATAACAAGGAGTTGGTTACAGAACGGTATAGCCTCCTTCAGCACGGCATGGAGCCTGACACCAGGCTGTGGATGGTCCTGTCAAATCTGATATAACAAGGAGCTGGTTACAGAACGTTGTCACCTCCTTCAGCACGGCCTGGAGCCTGACACCAGGCTGTGGATGGTCCTGTCAAATCTGATATAACAATGAGCTGGTTACAGAACGGTGTCACATCCTTCAGCACGGCCTGGAGCCTGACACCAGGCTGTGGATGGTCCTGTCAAATCTGATATAACAAGGAGCTGGTTACAGAACGGTGTCACCTCCTTCAGTACGGCCTGGAGCCTGACACCAGGCTGTGGATGGTCCTGTCAAATCTGATACAACAAAGTGCTGGTTGCAGAACGGTGTCACCTCCTTCAGCACGGCCTGGAGCCTGACACCAGGCTGTGGGTGGTACTGTCAAATCTGATACAATAAGGAGCTGGTTACAGAACGGTGTCGCCTCCTTCAGAACGGCCTGGAGCCTGACACCAGACTGTGGATGGTCCTATCAAATCTGAGAAAACATGGAGCTGGTTACAGAACGCTGTCACCTCCTTCAGCACGGCCTGGAGCCTGACACCAGGCTGTGGATGGTCCTGTCAAATCTGATACAACAAGGAGCTGGTTACAGAACGGTGTCGCCTCCTTCAGCACGGCCTGAAGCCTGACACCAGGCTGTGGATGGTCCTGTCAAATCTGATATAACTAGGAGCTGGTTCCAGAACGGTGTCGCCTCCTTCAGCACGGCCTGGAGCCTGACACCAGGCTGTGGATGGTCCTGTCAAATCTGATACTACAAGGAGCTGTTACAGAACGGTGTCGCCTCCTTCAGCACGCCCTGGAGCCTGACACCAGGCTGTGGATTGTCCTGTCAAATCTGATATAACAAGGTCCTGGTTACAGATCGATGTCGCCTCCTTCAGCACGGCCTGGAGCCTGACACCAGGCTGTGGATGGTCCTGTCAAATCTTATATAACACGGAGCTGGTTACAGAACGGTGTAGCCTCCTTCAGCACGGCCTGGAGCCTGACACCAGGCTGTGGATGGTCCTGTCAAATATGATATAACAAGGAGCTGGTTACAGAACGGTGTTGCCTCCTTCAGCACGGCCTGGAGCCTGACACCAGGCTGTGGGTGGTCCTGTCAAATCTGATATAACAAGGTGTTGGTTGCAGAACGGTGTCGCCACCTTCAGCACGGCCTGGAGCCTGACACCAGGCTGTGGATGGTCCTGTCAAATCTGCTTTAACAAGGAGCTGGTTACAGAACGGTGTCACCTCCTTCAGCACGGCCTGGAGCCTGACACCAGGCTGTGGATGGTCCTGTCAAATCTGATATAACAAGGAGCTGGTTACAGAACGGTGTCACCTCCTTCAGCACGGCCTGGAGCCTGACACCAGGCTGTGGATGGTCCTGTCAAATCTGATACTACAAGGAGCTGGTTACAGAACGGTGTCGCCTCCTTCAGCACGGCGTGGAGCCTGACACCAGGCTGTGGATGGTCCTGTCAAATCTGATATAACAAGGTGCTGGTTACAGAACGATGTCGCCTCCTTCAGCACGGCCTGGAGCCTGACACCAGGCTGTGGATGGTCCTGTCAAATCTTATATAACACGGAGCTGGTTACAGAACGGTGTAGCCTCCTTCAGCACGGCCTGGAGCCTGACAACAGGCTGTGGATGGTCCTGTCAAATATGATATAACAAGGTGCTTGTTACACAACGGTGTCACCTCCTTCAGCACGGCCTGGAGCCTGACACCAGGCTGTGGATGGTCCTGTCAAATCTGATATAAAAAGGAGCTTTTTACAGAACGGTGTCGCCTCCTTCAGCACGGCCTGGAGCCTGACACCAGGCTGTGGATGGTCCTGTAAAATCTGATATAACAAGGAACTGGTTACAGAACGGTGTCGCGTCCTTCAGTACGGTCTGGAGCCTGACACCAGGCTGTGGATGGTCCTGTCAAATCTGATATAACAAGGAGCTGGTTACAGAACGGTGTCGCCTCCTTCAGCACGGCCTGGAGCCTGACACCAGGCTGTGGATGGTCCTGCCAAATCTGATATAACAAGGAGCTGGTTACAGAACGGTGTCGCCTCCTTCAGCACGCCCTGGAGCCTGGCACCAGGCTGTGGATGGGCCTGTCAAATCTGATATAACAAGGAGTTGGTTACAGAACGGTGTCGCCTCCTTCAGCACGGCCTGGAGCCTGAAACCAGGCTGTGGATGGTCCTGTCAAATCTGATATAACAAGGAGTTGGTTACAGAACGGTATAGCCTCCTTCAGCACTGCCTGGAGCCTGACACCAGGCTGTAGATGGTCCTGTCAAATCTGCTTTAACAAGGAGCTGGTTACAGAACGGTGTCGCCTCCTTCAGCACGGCCTGGAGCCTGACACCAGGCTGTGGATGGTACTGTCAAATCTGATACTACAAGGAGCAGGTTACAGAACGGTGTCGCCTCCTTCAGCACGGCGTGGAGCCTGACACCAGGCTGTGGATGGTCCTGTCAAATCTGATATAACAAGGTGCTGGTTACAGAACGATGTCGCCTCCTTCAGCACGGCCTGGAGCCTGACACCAGGCTGTGGATGGTCCTCTCAAATCTTATATAACACGGAGCTGGTTACAGAATGGTGTAGCCTCCTTCAGCACGGCCTGGAGCCTGACAACAGGCTGTGGATGGTCCTGTCAAATATGATATAACAAGGTGCTTGTTACAGAACGGTGTCACCTCCTTCAGCACGGCCTGGAGCCTGACACCAGGCTGTGGATGGTCATGTCAAATCTGATATAACAAGGAGCTGGTTACAGAACGGTGTCGCCTCCTTCAGCACGGCCTGGAGCCTGACACCAGGCTGTGGATGGTCCTGTCAAATCTGATATAACAAGGAACTGGTTACAGAACGGTGTCGCCTCCTTCAGCACGGCCTGGAGCCTGACACCAGGATGTGGATGGTCCTGTCAAATCTGATATAACAAGGAGCTGGTTACAGAACGGTGTCGCCTCCTTCAGCACGGCCTGGAGCCTGACACCAGGCTGTGGATGGTCCTGTCAAATCTGATATAACAAGGTGCTGGTTACAGAACGGTGTCGCCTCCTTCAGCACGCCCTGGAGCCTGGCACCAGGCTGTGGATCGTCCTGGCAAATCTGATGTAACAATGAGCTGGTTACAGAACGGTGTCGCCTCCTTCAGCACGGCCTGAAGCCTGACACCAGACTGTGGATGGTCCTGTCAAATCTGATATAACTAGGAGCTGGTTCCAGAACGGTGTCGCCTCCTTCAGCACGGCCTGGAGCCTGACACCAGGCTGTGGATAGTCCTGTCAAATCTGATACTACAAGGAGCTGTTACAGAACGGTGTCGCCTCCTTCAGCACGCCCTGGAGCCTGACACCAGGCTGTGGATTGTCCTGTCAAATCTGATATAACAAGGAGTTGGTTACAGAACGGTATAGCCTCCTTCAGCACTGCCTGGAGCCTGACACCAGGCTGTAGATGGTCCTGTCAAATCTGCTTTAACAAGGAGCTGGTTACAGAACGGTGTCGCCTCCTTCAGCACGGCCTGGAGCCTGACACCAGGCTGTGGATGGTCCTGTCAAATCTGATACTACAAGGAGCAGGTTACAGAACGGTGTCGCCTCCTTCAGCACGGCGTGGAGCCTGACAACAGGCTGTGGATGGTCCTGTCAAATCTGATATAACAAGGTGCTGGTTACAGAACGATGTCGCCTCCTTCAGCACGGCCTGGAGCCTGACACCAGGCTGTGGATGGTCCTCACAAATCTTATATAACACGGAGCTGGTTACAGAACGGTGTAGCCTCCTTCAGCACGGCCTGGAGCCTGACAACAGGCTGTGGATGGTCCTGTCAAATATGATATAACAAGGTGCTTGTTACAGAACGGTGTCACCTCCTTCAGCACGGCCTGGAGCCTGACACCAGGCTGTGGATGGTCCTGTCAAATCTGATATAACAAGGAGCTGGTTACAGAACGGTGTCGCCTCCTTCAGCACGGCCTGGAGCCTGACACCAGGCTGTGGATGGTCCTGTCAAATCTGATATAAAAAGGAACTGGTTACAGAACGGTGTCGCCTCCTTCAGCACGGCCTGGAGCCTGACACCAGGCTGTGGATGGTCCTGTCAAATCTGATATAACAAGGAGCTGGTTACAGAACGGTGTCGCCTCCTTCAGCACGGCCTGGAGCCTGACACCAGGCTGTGGATGGTCTTGTCAAATCTGATATAACAAGGTGCTGGTTACAGAACGGTGTCGCCTCCTTCAGCACGCCCTGGAGCCTGGCACCAGGCTGTGGATCGTCCTGGCAAATCTGATGTAACAATGAGCTGGTTACAGAACGGTGTCGCCTCCTTCAGCACGGCCTGGAGCCTGACACCAGGCTGTGGATGGTCCTGTCAAATCTGATATAACAAGGAGCTGGTTACAGTACGGTGTCGCCTCCTTCAGCACGGCCTGGAGCCTGACACCAGGCTGTGGATGGTCCTGTCAAATCTGATATAACAAGGAGCTGGTTACAGAACGGTGTCACCTCCTTCAGCACGGCCTGGAGCCTGACACCAGGCTGTGGATGGGCCTGTCAAATCTGATATCACAAGGTGCTGGTTACAGAACGGTGTCGCCTCCTTCAGCACGGCCTGGAGCCTGACACCAGGCTGTGGATGGTCCTGTCAAATCTGATATAACAAGGAGCTGGTTACAGAACGGTGTCGCTTCCTTCAGCACGGCCTGGAGCCTGAAACCAGGCTGTGGATGGTCCTGTCAAATCTGATATAACAAGGAGCTGGTTACAGAACGGTGTCACCTCCTTCAGCACGGCCTGGAGCCTGACACCAGGCTGTGGATGGTCCTGTCAAATCAGATATAACAATGAGCTGGTTACAGAACGGTGTCACATCCTTCAGCACGGCCTGGAGCCTGACACCAGGCTGTGGATGGTCCTGTCAAATCTGATATAACAAGGAGCAGGTTACAGAACGGTGTCACCTCCTTCAGCACGGCCTGGAGCCTGACACCAGGCTGTGGATGGTCCTGTCAAATCTGATACAACAAAGTGCTGGTTGCAGAACGGTGTCACCTCCTTCAGCACGGCCTGGAGCCTGACACCAGGCTGTGGGTGGTACTGTCAAATCTGATACAATAAGGAGCTGGTTACAGAACGGTGTCGCCTCCTTCAGCACGGCCTGGAGCCTGACACCAGACTGTGGATGGTCCTATCAAATCTGAGAAAACATGGAGCTGGTTACAGAACGCTGTCACCTCCTTCAGCACGGCCTGGAGCCTGACACCAGGCTGTGGATGGTCCTGTCAAATCTGATACAACAAGGAGCTGGTTACAGAACGGTGTCGCCTCCTTCAGCACGGCCTGGAGCCTGACACCAGGCTGTGGATGGTCCTGTCAAATCTGATATAACTAGGAGCTGGTTCCAGAACGGTGTCGCCTCCTTCAGCACGGCCTGGAGCCTGACACCAGGCTGTGGATGGTCCTGTCAAATCTGATACTACAAGGAGCTGTTACAGAACGGTGTCGCCTCCTTCAGCACGCCCTGGAGCCTGACACCAGGCTGTGGATTGTCCTGTCAAATCTGATATAACAAGGTGCTGGTTACAGAACGATGTCGCCTCCTTCAGCACGGCCTGGAGCCTGACACCAGGCTGTGGATGGTCCTGTCAAATCTTATATAACACGGAGCTGGTTACAGAACGGTGTAGCCTCCTTCAGCACGGCCTGGAGCCTGACACCAGGCTGTGGATGGTCCTGTCAAATATGATATAACAAGGAGCTGGTTACAGAACGGTGTTGCCTCCTTCAGCACGGCCTGAAGCCTGACACCAGGCTGTGGGTGGTCCTGTCAAATCTGATATAACAAGGTGTTGGTGGCAGAACGGTGTCGCCACCTTCAGCACGGCCTGGAGCCTGACACCAGGCTGTGGATGGTCCTGTCAAATCTGCTTTAACAAGGAGCTGGTTACAGAACGGTGTCGCCTCCTTCAGCACGGCCTGGAGCCTGACACCAGGCTGTGGATGGTCCTGTCAAATCTGATACTACAAGGAGCTGGTTACAGAACGGTGTCGCCTCCTTCAGCACGGCGTGGAGCCTGACACCAGGCTGTGGATGGTCCTGTCAAATCTGATATAACAAGGTGCTGGTTACAGAACGATGTCGCCTCCTTCAGCACGGCCTGGAGCCTGACACCAGGCTGTGGATGGTCCTGTCAAATCTTATATAACACGGAGCTGGTTACAGAACGGTGTAGCCTCCTTCAGCACGGCCTGGAGCCTGACAACAGGCTGTGGATGGTCCTGTCAAATATGATATAACAAGGTGCTTGTTACAGAACGGTGTCACCTCCTTCAGCACGGCCTGGAGCCTGACACCAGGCTGTGGATGGTCCTGTCAAATCTGATATAACAAGGAGCTTTTTACAGAACGGTGTCGCCTCCTTCAGCACGGCCTGGAGCCTGACACCAGGCTGTGGATGGTCCTGTAAAATCTGATATAACAAGGAACTGGTTACAGAACGGTGTCGCGTCCTTCAGTACGGTCTGGAGCCTGACACCAGGCTGTGGATGGTCCTGTCAAATCTGATATAACAAGGAGCTGGTTACAGAACGGTGCCGCCTCCTTCAGCACGGCCTGGAGCCTGACACCAGGCTGTGGATGGTCCTGTCAAATCTGATATAACAAGGAGCTGGTTACAGAACGGTGTCGCCTCCTTCAGCACGCCCTGGAGCCTGGCACCAGGCTGTGGATGGGCCTGTCAAATCTGATATAACAAGGAGTTGGTTACAGAACGGTGTCGCCTCCTTCAGCACGGCCTGGAGCCTGAAACCAGGCTGTGGATGGTCCTGTCAAATCTGATATAACAAGGAGTTGGTTACAGAACGGTATAGCCTCCTTCAGCACTGCCTGGAGCCTGACACCAGGCTGTAGATGGTCCTGTCAAATCTGATATAACAATGAGCTGGTTACAGAACGGTGTCGCCTCCTCCAGCACGGCCTGGAGCCTCACACCAGGCTGTGGATGGTCCTGTCAAATCTTATATAACACGGAGCTGGTTACAGAACGGTGTAGCCTCCTTCAGCACGGCCTGGAGCCTGACAACAGGCTGTGGATGGTCCTGTCAAATATGATATAACAAGGTGCTTGTTACAGAACGGTGTCACCTCCTTCAGCACGGCCTGGAGCCTGACACCAGGCTGTGGATGGTCCTGTCAAATCTGATATAACAAGGAGCTTTTTACAGAACGGTGTCGCCTCCTTCAGCACGGCCTGGAGCCTGACACCAGGCTGTGGATGGTCCTGTAAAATCTGATATAACAAGGAACTGGTTACAGAACGGTGTCGCGTCCTTCAGTACGGTCTGGAGCCTGACACCAGGCTGTGGATGGTCCTGTCAAATCTGATATAACAAGGAGCTGGTTACAGAACGGTGCCGCCTCCTTCAGCACGGCCTGGAGCCTGACACCAGGCTGTGGATGGTCCTGTCAAATCTGATATAACAAGGAGCTGGTTACAGAACGGTGTCGCCTCCTTCAGCACGCCCTGGAGCCTGGCACCAGGCTGTGGATGGGCCTGTCAAAGCTGATATAACAAGGAGTTGGTTACAGAACGGTGTCGCCTCCTTCAGCACGGCCTGGAGCCTGAAACCAGGCTGTGGATGGTCCTGTCAAATCTGATATAACAAGGAGTTGGTTACAGAACGGTATAGCCTCCTTCAGCACTGCCTGGAGCCTGACACCAGGCTGTAGATGGTCCTGTCAAATCTGCTTTAACAAGGAGCTGGTTACAGAACGGTGTCGCCTCCTTCAGCACGGCCTGGAGCCTGACACCAGGCTGTGGATGGTCCTGTCAAATCTGATACTACAAGGAGCAGGTTACAGAACGGTGTCGCCTCCTTCAGCACGGCGTGGAGCCTGACAACAGGCTGTGGATGGTCCTGTCAAATCTGATATAACAAGGTGCTGGTTACAGAACGATGTCGCCTCCTTCAGCACGGCCTGGAGCCTGACACCAGGCTGTGGATGGTCCTCACAAATCTTATATAACACGGAGCTGGTTACAGAACGGTGTAGCCTCCTTCAGCACGGCCTGGAGCCTGACAACAGGCTGTGGATGGTCCTGTCAAATATGATATAACAAGGTGCTTGTTACAGAACGGTGTCACCTCCTTCAGCACGGCCTGGAGCCTGACACCAGGCTGTGGATGGTCCTGTCAAATCTGATATAACAAGGAGCTGGTTACAGAACGGTGTCGCCTCCTTCAGCACGGCCTGGAGCCTGACACCAGGCTGTGGATGGTCCTGTCAAATCTGATATAAAAAGGAACTGGTTACAGAACGGTGTCGCCTCCTTCAGCACGGCCTGGAGCCTGACACCAGGCTGTGGATGGTCCTGTCAAATCTGATATAACAAGGAGCTGGTTACAGAACGGTGTCGCCTCCTTCAGCACGGCCTGGAGCCTGACACCAGGCTGTGGATGGTCTTGTCAAATCTGATATAACAAGGTGCTGGTTACAGAACGGTGTCGCCTCCTTCAGCACGCCCTGGAGCCTGGCACCAGGCTGTGGATCGTCCTGGCAAATCTGATGTAACAATGAGCTGGTTACAGAACGGTGTCGCCTCCTTCAGCACGGCCTGGAGCCTGACACCAGGCTGTGGATGGTCCTGTCAAATCTGATATAACAAGGAGCTGGTTACAGTACGGTGTCGCCTCCTTCAGCACGGCCTGGAGCCTGACACCAGGCTGTGGATGGTCCTGTCAAATCTGATATAACAAGGAGCTGGTTACAGAACGGTGTCACCTCCTTCAGCACGGCCTGGAGCCTGACACCAGGCTGTGGATGGGCCTGTCAAATCTGATATCACAAGGTGCTGGTTACAGAACGGTGTCGCCTCCTTCAGCACGGCCTGGAGCCTGACACCAGGCTGTGGATGGTCCTGTCAAATCTGATATAACAAGGAGCTGGTTACAGAACGGTGTCGCTTCCTTCAGCACGGCCTGGAGCCTGAAACCAGGCTGTGGATGGTCCTGTCAAATCTGATATAACAAGGAGCTGGTTACAGAACGGTGTCACCTCCTTCAGCACGGCCTGGAGCCTGACACCAGGCTGTGGATGGTCCTGTCAAATCAGATATAACAATGAGCTGGTTACAGAACGGTGTCACATCCTTCAGCACGGCCTGGAGCCTGACACCAGGCTGTGGATGGTCCTGTCAAATCTGATATAACAAGGAGCAGGTTACAGAACGGTGTCACCTCCTTCAGCACGGCCTGGAGCCTGACACCAGGCTGTGGATGGTCCTGTCAAATCTGATACAACAAAGTGCTGGTTGCAGAACGGTGTCACCTCCTTCAGCACGGCCTGGAGCCTGACACCAGGCTGTGGGTGGTACTGTCAAATCTGATACAATAAGGAGCTGGTTACAGAACGGTGTCGCCTCCTTCAGCACGGCCTGGAGCCTGACACCAGACTGTGGATGGTCCTATCAAATCTGAGAAAACATGGAGCTGGTTACAGAACGCTGTCACCTCCTTCAGCACGGCCTGGAGCCTGACACCAGGCTGTGGATGGTCCTGTCAAATCTGATACAACAAGGAGCTGGTTACAGAACGGTGTCGCCTCCTTCAGCACGGCCTGGAGCCTGACACCAGGCTGTGGATGGTCCTGTCAAATCTGATATAACTAGGAGCTGGTTCCAGAACGGTGTCGCCTCCTTCAGCACGGCCTGGAGCCTGACACCAGGCTGTGGATGGTCCTGTCAAATCTGATACTACAAGGAGCTGTTACAGAACGGTGTCGCCTCCTTCAGCACGCCCTGGAGCCTGACACCAGGCTGTTGATTGTCCTGTCAAATCTGATATAACAAGGTGCTGGTTACAGAACGATGTCGCCTCCTTCAGCACGGCCTGGAGCCTGACACCAGGCTGTGGATGGTCCTGTCAAATCTTATATAACACGGAGCTGGTTACAGAACGGTGTAGCCTCCTTCAGCACGGCCTGGAGCCTGACACCAGGCTGTGGATGGTCCTGTCAAATATGATATAACAAGGAGCTGGTTACAGAACGGTGTTGCCTCCTTCAGCACGGCCTGAAGCCTGACACCAGGCTGTGGGTGGTCCTGTCAAATCTGATATAACAAGGTGTTGGTGGCAGAACGGTGTCGCCACCTTCAGCACGGCCTGGAGCCTGACACCAGGCTGTGGATGGTCCTGTCAAATCTGCTTTAACAAGGAGCTGGTTACAGAACGGTGTCGCCTCCTTCAGCACGGCCTGGAGCCTGACACCAGGCTGTGGATGGTCCTGTCAAATCTGATACTACAAGGAGCTGGTTACAGAACGGTGTCGCCTCCTTCAGCACGGCGTGGAGCCTGACACCAGGCTGTGGATGGTCCTGTCAAATCTGATATAACAAGGTGCTGGTTACAGAACGATGTCGCCTCCTTCAGCACGGCCTGGAGCCTGACACCAGGCTGTGGATGGTCCTGTCAAATCTTATATAACACGGAGCTGGTTACAGAACGGTGTAGCCTCCTTCAGCACGGCCTGGAGCCTGACAACAGGCTGTGGATGGTCCTGTCAAATATGATATAACAAGGTGCTTGTTACAGAACGGTGTCACCTCCTTCAGCACGGCCTGGAGCCTGACACCAGGCTGTGGATGGTCCTGTCAAATCTGATATAACAAGGAGCTTTTTACAGAACGGTGTCGCCTCCTTCAGCACGGCCTGGAGCCTGACACCAGGCTGTGGATGGTCCTGTAAAATCTGATATAACAAGGAACTGGTTACAGAACGGTGTCGCGTCCTTCAGTACGGTCTGGAGCCTGACACCAGGCTGTGGATGGTCCTGTCAAATCTGATATAACAAGGAGCTGGTTACAGAACGGTGCCGCCTCCTTCAGCACGGCCTGGAGCCTGACACCAGGCTGTGGATGGTCCTGTCAAATCTGATATAACAAGGAGCTGGTTACAGAACGGTGTCGCCTCCTTCAGCACGCCCTGGAGCCTGGCACCAGGCTGTGGATGGGCCTGTCAAATCTGATATAACAAGGAGTTGGTTACAGAACGGTGTCGCCTCCTTCAGCACGGCCTGGAGCCTGAAACCAGGCTGTGGATGGTCCTGTCAAATCTGATATAACAAGGAGTTGGTTACAGAACGGTATAGCCTCCTTCAGCACTGCCTGGAGCCTGACACCAGGCTGTAGATGGTCCTGTCAAATCTGATATAACAATGAGCTGGTTACAGAACGGTGTCGCCTCCTCCAGCACGGCCTGGAGCCTCACACCAGGCTGTGGATGGTCCTGTCAAATCTTATATAACACGGAGCTGGTTACAGAACGGTGTAGCCTCCTTCAGCACGGCCTGGAGCCTGACAACAGGCTGTGGATGGTCCTGTCAAATATGATATAACAAGGTGCTTGTTACAGAACGGTGTCACCTCCTTCAGCACGGCCTGGAGCCTGACACCAGGCTGTGGATGGTCCTGTCAAATCTGATATAACAAGGAGCTTTTTACAGAACGGTGTCGCCTCCTTCAGCACGGCCTGGAGCCTGACACCAGGCTGTGGATGGTCCTGTAAAATCTGATATAACAAGGAACTGGTTACAGAACGGTGTCGCGTCCTTCAGTACGGTCTGGAGCCTGACACCAGGCTGTGGATGGTCCTGTCAAATCTGATATAACAAGGAGCTGGTTACAGAACGGTGCCGCCTCCTTCAGCACGGCCTGGAGCCTGACACCAGGCTGTGGATGGTCCTGTCAAATCTGATATAACAAGGAGCTGGTTACAGAACGGTGTCGCCTCCTTCAGCACGCCCTGGAGCCTGGCACCAGGCTGTGGATGGGCCTGTCAAAGCTGATATAACAAGGAGTTGGTTACAGAACGGTGTCGCCTCCTTCAGCACGGCCTGGAGCCTGAAACCAGGCTGTGGATGGTCCTGTCAAATCTGATATAACAAGGAGTTGGTTACAGAACGGTATAGCCTCCTTCAGCACTGCCTGGAGCCTGACACCAGGCTGTAGATGGTCCTGTCAAATCTGATATAACAATGAGCTGGTTACAGAACGGTGTCACCTCCTTCAGCACGGCCTGGAGCCTGACACCAGGCTGTGGATGGTCCTGTCAAATCTGATATAACAAGGAGCTGGTTACAGAACGGTGTTGCCTCCTTCAGCACGGCCTGGAGCCTGACACCAGGCTGTGGGTGGTCCTGTCAAATCTGATATAACAAGGAGCTGGTTACAGAACGGTGTCGCCTCCTTCAGCACGCCCTGGAGCCTGGCACCAGGCTGTGGATGGGCCTGTCAAATCTGATATAACAAGGAGTTGGTTACAGAACGGTGTCGCCTCCTTCAGCACGGCCTGGAGCCTGAAACCAGGTTGTGGATGGTCCTGTCAAATCTGATATAACAAGGAGTTGGTTACAGAACGGTATAGCCTCCTTCAGCACTGCCTGGAGCCTGACACCAGGCTGTAGATGGTCCTGTCAAATCTGCTTTAACAAGGAGCTGGTTACAGAACGGTGTCGCCTCCTTCAGCACGGCCTGGAGCCTGACACCAGGCTGTGGATGGTCCTGTCAAATCTGATACTACAAGGAGCAGGTTACAGAACGGTGTCGCCTCCTTCAGCACGGCGTGGAGCCTGACACCAGGCTGTGGATGGTCCTGTCAAATCTGGTATAACAAGGTGCTGGTTACAGAACGATGTCGCCTCCTTCAGCACGGCCTGGAGCCTGACACCAGGCTGTGGATGGTCCTCTCAAATCTTATATAACAAGGAACTGGTTACAGAACGGTGTCGCCTCCTTCAGCACGGCCTGGAGCCTGACACCAGGCTGTGGATGGTCCTGTCAAATCTGATATAACAAGGAGCTGGTTACTGAACGGTGTCGCCTCCTTCAGCACGGCCTGGAGCCTGACACCAGGCTGTGGATGGTCCTGTCAAATCTGATATAACAAGGTGCTGGTTACAGAACGGTGTCGCCTCCTTCAGCACGCCCTGGAGTCTGGCACCAGGCTGTGGATCGTCCTGGCAAATCTGATGTAACAATGAGCTGGTTACAGAACGGTGTCGCCTCCTTCAGCACGGCCTGGAGCCTGACACCAGGCTGTGGATGGTCCTGTCAAATCTGTTATAACAAGGAGCTGGTTACAGTACGGTGTCGCCTCCTTCAGCACGGCCTGGAGCCTGACACCAGGCTGCGGATGGTCCTGTCAAATCTGATATAACAAGGAGCTGGTTACAGAACGGTGTCACCTCCTTCAGCACGGCCTGGAGCCTGACACCAGGCTGTGGATGGTCCTGTCAAATCTGATACAACAAGGAGCAGGTTACAGAACGGTGTCGCCTCCTTCAGCACGGCGTGGAGCCTGACACCAGGCTGTGGATGGTCCTGTCAAATCTGATATAACAAGGTGCTGGTTACAGAACGATGTCGCCTCCTTCAGCACGGCCTGGAGCCTGACACCAGGCTGTGGATGGTCCTCTCAAATCTTATATAACACGGAGCTGGTTACAGAACGGTGTAGCCTCCTTCAGCACGGCCTGGAGCCTGACAACAGGCTGTGGATGGTCCTGTCAAATATGATATAACGAGGTGCTTGTTACAGAACGGTGTCACCTCCTTCAGCACGGCCTGGAGCCTGACACCAGGCTGTGGATGGTCATGTCAAATCTGATATAACAAGGAGCTGGTTACAGAACGGTGTCGCCTCCTTCAGCACGGCCTGGAGCCTGACACCAGGCTGTGGATGGTCCTGTCAAATCTGATATAACAAGGAACTGGTTACAGAACGGTGTCGCCTCCTTCAGCACGGCCTGGAGCCTGACACCAGGATGTGGATGGTCCTGTCAAATCTGATATAACAAGGAGCTGGTTACAGAACGGTGTCGCCTCCTTCAGCACGGCCTGGAGCCTGACACCAGGCTGTGGATGGTCCTGTCAAATCTGATATAACAAGGTGCTGGTTACAGAACGGTGTCGCCTCCTTCAGCACGCCCTGGAGCCTGGCACCAGGCTGTGGATCGTCCTGGCAAATCTGATGTAACAATGAGCTGGTTACAGAACGGTGTCGCCTCCTTCAGCACGGCCTGAAGCCTGACACCAGACTGTGGATGGTCCTGTCAAATCTGATATAACTAGGAGCTGGTTCCAGAACGGTGTCGCCTCCTTCAGCACGGCCTGGAGCCTGACACCAGGCTGTGGATAGTCCTGTCAAATCTGATACTACAAGGAGCTGTTACAGAACGGTGTCGCCTCCTTCAGCACGCCCTGGATCCTGACACCAGGCTGTGGATTGTCCTGTCAAATCTGATATAACAAGGTGCTGGTTACAGAACGATGTCGCCTCCTTCAGCACGGCCTGGAGCCTGACACCAGGCTGTGGATGGTCCTGTCAAATCTTATATAACACGGAGCTGGTTACAGAACGGTGTAGCCTCCTTCAGCACGGCCTGGAGCCTGACACCAGGCTGTGGATGGTCCTGTCAAATATGATATAACAAGGAGCTGGTTACAGAACGGGGTTGCCTCCTTCAGCACGGCCTGGAGCCTGACACCAGGCTGTGGGTGGTCCTGTCAAATCTGATATAACAAGGTGTTGGTTGCAGAACGGTGTCGCCACCTTCAGCACGGCCTGGAGCCTGACACCAGGCTGTGGATGGTCCTGTCAAATCTGCTTTAACAAGGAGCTGGTTACAGAACGGTGTCGCCTCCTTCAGCACGGCCTGGAGCCTGACACCAGGCTGTGGATGGTCCTGTCAAATCTGATACTACAAGGAGCTGGTTACAGAACGGTGTCGCCTCCTTCAGCACGGCGTGGAGCCTGACACCAGGCTGTGGATGGTCCTGTCAAATCTGATATAACAAGGTGCTGGTTACAGAACGATGTCGCCTCCTTCAGCACGGCCTGGAGCCTGACACCAGGCTGTGGATGGTCCTGTCAAATCTTATATAACACGGAGCTGGTTACAGAACGGTGTAGCCTCCTTCAGCACGGCCTGGAGCCTGACAACAGGCTGTGGATGGTCCTGTCAAATATGATATAACAAGGTGCTTGTTACAGAACGGTGTCACCTCCTTCAGCACGGCCTGGAGCCTGACACCAGGCTGTGGATGGTCCTGTCAAATCTGATATAAAAAGGAGCTTTTTACAGAACGGTGTCGCCTCCTTCAGCACGGCCTGGAGCCTGACACCAGGCTGTGGATGGTCCTGTAAAATCTGATATAACAAGGAACTGGTTACAGAACGGTGTCGCGTCCTTCAGTACGGTCTGGAGCCTGACACCAGGCTGTGGATGGTCCTGTCAAATCTGATATAACAAGGAGCTGGTTACAGAACGGTGTCGCCTCCTTCAGCACGGCCTGGAGCCTGACACCAGGCTGTGGATGGTCCTGCCAAATCTGATATAACAAGGAGCTGGTTACAGAACGGTGTCGCCTCCTTCAGCACGCCCTGGAGCCTGGCACCAGGCTGTGGATGGGCCTGTCAAATCTGATATAACAAGGAGTTGGTTACAGAACGGTGTCGCCTCCTTCAGCACGGCCTGGAGCCTGAAACCAGGCTGTGGATGGTCCTGTCAAATCTGATATAACAAGGAGTTGGTTACAGAACGGTATAGCCTCCTTCAGCACTGCCTGGAGCCTGACACCAGGCTGTAGATGGTCCTGTCAAATCTGCTTTAACAAGGAGCTGGTTACAGAACGGTGTCGCCTCCTTCAGCACGGCCTGGAGCCTGACACCAGGCTGTGGATGGTCCTGTCAAATCTGATACTACAAGGAGCAGGTTACAGAACGGTGTCGCCTCCTTCAGCACGGCGTGGAGCCTGACAACAGGCTGTGGATGGTCCTGTCAAATCTGATATAACAAGGTGCTGGTTACAGAACGATGTCGCCTCCTTCAGCACGGCCTGGAGCCTGACACCAGGCTGTGGATGGTCCTCTCAAATCTTATATAACACGGAGCTGGTTACAGAACGGTGTAGCCTCCTTCAGCACGGCCTGGAGCCTGACAACAGGCTGTGGATGGTCCTGTCAAATATGATATAACAAGGTGCTTGTTACAGAACGGTGTCACCTCCTTCAGCACGGCCTGGAGCCTGACACCAGGCTGTGGATGGTCCTGTCAAATCTGATATAACAAGGAGCTGGTTACAGAACGGTGTCGCCTCCTTCAGCACGGCCTGGAGCCTGACACCAGGCTGTGGATGGTCCTGTCAAATCTGATATAAAAAGGAACTGGTTACAGAACGGTGTCGCCTCCTTCAGCACGGCCTGGAGCCTGACACCAGGCTGTGGAAAGTCCTGTCAAATCTGATATAACAAGGAGCTGGTTACAGAACGGTGTCGCCTCCTTCAGCACGGCCTGGAGCCTGACACCAGGCTGTGGATGGTCTTGTCAAATCTGATATAACAAGGTGCTGGTTACAGAACGGTGTCGCCTCCTTCAGCACGCCCTGGAGCCTGGCACCAGGCTGTGGATCGTCCTGGCAAATCTGATGTAACAATGAGCTGGTTACAGAACGGTGTCGCCTCCTTCAGCACGGCCTGGAGCCTGACACCAGGCTGTGGATGGTCCTGTCAAATCTGATATAACAAGGAGCTGGTTACAGTACGGTGTCGCCTCCTTCAGCACGGCCTGGAGCCTGACACCAGGCTGTGGATGGTCCTGTCAAATCTGATATAACAAGGAGCTGGTTACAGAACGGTGTCACCTCCTTCAGCACGGCCTGGAGCCTGACACCAGGCTGTGGATGGGCCTGTCAAATCTGATATCACAAGGTGCTGGTTACAGAACGGTGTCGCCTCCTTCAGCACGGCCTGGAGCCTGACACCAGGCTGTGGATGGTCCTGTCAAATCTGATATAACAAGGAGCTGGTTACAGAACGGTGTCGCTTCCTTCAGCACGGCCTGGAGCCTGAAACCAGGCTGTGGATGGTCCTGTCAAATCTGATATAACAAGGAGCTGGTTACAGAACGGTGTCACCTCCTTCAGCACGGCCTGGAGCCTGACACCAGGCTGTGGATGGTCCTGTCAAATCTGATATAACAATGAGCTGGTTACAGAACGGTGTCACATCCTTCAGCACGGCCTGGAGCCTGACACCAGGCTGTGGATGGTCCTGTCAAATCTGATATAACAAGGAGCAGGTTACAGAACGGTGTCACCTCCTTCAGCACGGCCTGGAGCCTGACACCAGGCTGTGGATGGTCCTGTCAAATCTGATACAACAAAGTGCTGGTTGCAGAACGGTGTCACCTCCTTCAGCACGGCCTGGAGCCTGACACCAGGCTGTGGGTGGTACTGTCAAATCTGATACAATAAGGAGCTGGTTACAGAACGGTGTCGCCTCCTTCAGCACGGCCTGGAGCCTGACACCAGACTGTGGATGGTCCTATCAAATCTGAGAAAACATGGAGCTGGTTACAGAACGCTGTCACCTCCTTCAGCACGGCCTGGAGCCTGACACCAGGCTGTGGATGGTCCTGTCAAATCTGATACAACAAGGAGCTGGTTACAGAACGGTGTCGCCTCCTTCAGCACGGCCTGGAGCCTGACACCAGGCTGTGGATGGTCCTGTCAAATCTGATATAACTAGGAGCTGGTTCCAGAACGGTGTCGCCTCCTTCAGCACGGCCTGGAGCCTGACACCAGGCTGTGGATGGTCCTGTCAAATCTGATACTACAAGGAGCTGTTACAGAACGGTGTCGCCTCCTTCAGCACGCCCTGGAGCCTGACACCAGGCTGTGGATTGTCCTGTCAAATCTGATATAACAAGGTGCTGGTTACAGAACGATGTCGCCTCCTTCAGCACGGCCTGGAGCCTGACACCAGGCTGTGGATGGTCCTGTCAAATCTTATATAACACGGAGCTGGTTACAGAACGGTGTAGCCTCCTTCAGCACGGCCTGGAGCCTGACACCAGGCTGTGGATGGTCCTGTCAAATATGATATAACAAGGAGCTGGTTACAGAACGGTGTTGCCTCCTTCATCACGGCCTGAAGCCTGACACCAGGCTGTGGGTGGTCCTGTCAAATCTGATATAACAAGGTGTTGGTGGCAGAACGGTGTCGCCACCTTCAGCACGGCCTGGAGCCTGACACCAGGCTGTGGATGGTCCTGTCAAATCTGCTTTAACAAGGAGCTGGTTACAGAACGGTGTCGCCTCCTTCAGCACGGCCTGGAGCCTGACACCAGGCTGTGGATGGTCCTGTCAAATCTGATACTACAAGGAGCTGGTTACAGAACGGTGTCGCCTCCTTCAGCACGGCGTGGAGCCTGACACCAGGCTGTGGATGGTCCTGTCAAATCTGATATAACAAGGTGCTGGTTACAGAACGATGTCGCCTCCTTCAGCACGGCCTGGAGCCTGACACCAGGCTGTGGATGGTCCTGTCAAATCTTATATAACACGGAGCTGGTTACAGAACGGTGTAGCCTCCTTCAGCACGGCCTGGAGCCTGACAACAGGCTGTGGATGGTCCTGTCAAATATGATATAACAAGGTGCTTGTTACAGAACGGTGTCACCTCCTTCAGCACGGCCTGGAGCCTGACACCAGGCTGTGGATGGTCCTGTCAAATCTGATATAACAAGGAGCTTTTTACAGAACGGTGTCGCCTCCTTCAGCACGGCCTGGAGCCTGACACCAGGCTGTGGATGGTCCTGTAAAATCTGATATAACAAGGAACTGGTTACAGAACGGTGTCGCGTCCTTCAGTACGGTCTGGAGCCTGACACCAGGCTGTGGATGGTCCTGTCAAATCTGATATAACAAGGAGCTGGTTACAGAACGGTGCCGCCTCCTTCAGCACGGCCTGGAGCCTGACACCAGGCTGTGGATGGTCCTGTCAAATCTGATATAACAAGGAGCTGGTTACAGAACGGTGTCGCCTCCTTCAGCACGCCCTGGAGCCTGGCACCAGGCTGTGGATGGGCCTGTCAAATCTGATATAACAAGGAGTTGGTTACAGAACGGTGTCGCCTCCTTCAGCACGGCCTGGAGCCTGAAACCAGGCTGTGGATGGTCCTGTCAAATCTGATATAACAAGGAGTTGGTTACAGAACGGTATAGCCTCCTTCAGCACTGCCTGGAGCCTGACACCAGGCTGTAGATGGTCCTGTCAAATCTGATATAACAATGAGCTGGTTACAGAACGGTGTCGCCTCCTCCAGCACGGCCTGGAGCCTCACACCAGGCTGTGGATGGTCCTGTCAAATCTTATATAACACGGAGCTGGTTACAGAACGGTGTAGCCTCCTTCAGCACGGCCTGGAGCCTGACAACAGGCTGTGGATGGTCCTGTCAAATATGATATAACAAGGTGCTTGTTACAGAACGGTGTCACCTCCTTCAGCACGGCCTGGAGCCTGACACCAGGCTGTGGATGGTCCTGTCAAATCTGATATAACAAGGAGCTTTTTACAGAACGGTGTCGCCTCCTTCAGCACGGCCTGGAGCCTGACACCAGGCTGTGGATGGTCCTGTAAAATCTGATATAACAAGGAACTGGTTACAGAACGGTGTCGCGTCCTTCAGTACGGTCTGGAGCCTGACACCAGGCTGTGGATGGTCCTGTCAAATCTGATATAACAAGGAGCTGGTTACAGAACGGTGCCGCCTCCTTCAGCACGGCCTGGAGCCTGACACCAGGCTGTGGATGGTCCTGTCAAATCTGATATAACAAGGAGCTGGTTACAGAACGGTGTCGCCTCCTTCAGCACGCCCTGGAGCCTGGCACCAGGCTGTGGATGGGCCTGTCAAAGCTGATATAACAAGGAGTTGGTTACAGAACGGTGTCGCCTCCTTCAGCACGGCCTGGAGCCTGAAACCAGGCTGTGGATGGTCCTGTCAAATCTGATATAACAAGGAGTTGGTTACAGAACGGTATAGCCTCCTTCAGCACTGCCTGGAGCCTGACACCAGGCTGTAGATGGTCCTGTCAAATCTGATATAACAATGAGCTGGTTACAGAACGGTGTCACCTCCTTCAGCACGGCCTGGAGCCTGACACCAGGCTGTGGATGGTCCTGTCAAATCTGATATAACAAGGAGCTGGTTACAGAACGGTGTTGCCTCCTTCAGCACGGCCTGGAGCCTGACACCAGGCTGTGGGTGGTCCTGTCAAATCTGATATAACAAGGAGCTGGTTACAGAACGGTGTCGCCTCCTTCAGCACGCCCTGGAGCCTGGCACCAGGCTGTGGATGGGCCTGTCAAATCTGATATAACAAGGAGTTGGTTACAGAACGGTGTCGCCTCCTTCAGCACGGCCTGGAGCCTGAAACCAGGCTGTGGATGGTCCTGTCAAATCTGATATAACAAGGAGTTGGTTACAGAACGGTATAGCCTCCTTCAGCACTGCCTGGAGCCTGACACCAGGCTGTAGATGGTCCTGTCAAATCTGCTTTAACAAGGAGCTGGTTACAGAACGGTGTCGCCTCCTTCAGCACGGCCTGGAGCCTGACACCAGGCTGTGGATGGTCCTGTCAAATCTGATACTACAAGGAGCAGGTTACAGAACGGTGTCGCCTCCTTCAGCACGGCGTGGAGCCTGACACCAGGCTGTGGATGGTCCTGTCAAATCTGATATAACAAGGTGCTGGTTAGAGAACGATGTCGCCTCCTTCAGCACGGCCTGGAGCCTGACACCAGGCTGTGGATGGTCCTCTCAAATCTTATATAACACGGAGCTGGTTACAGAACGGTGTAGCCTCCTTCAGCACGGCCTGGAGCCTGACAACAGGCTGTGGATGGTCCTGTCAAATATGATATAACAAGGTGCTTGTTACAGAACGGTGTCACCTCCTTCAGCACGGCCTGGAGCCTGACACCAGGCTGTGGATGGTCCTGTCAAATCTGATATAACAAGGAGCTGGTTACAGAACGGTGTCGCCTCCTTCAGCACGGCCTGGAGCCTGACACCAGGCTGTGGATGGTCCTGTAAAATCTGATATAACAAGGAACTGGTTACAGAACGGTGTCGCGTCCTTCAGTACGGTCTGGAGCCTGACACCAGGCTGTGGATGGTCCTGTCAAATCTGATATAACAAGGAGCTGGTTACAGAACGGTGTCGCCTCCTTCAGCACGGCCTGGAGCCTGACACCAGGCTGTGGATGGTCCTGCCAAATCTGATATAACAAGGAGCTGGTTACAGAACGGTGTCGCCTCCTTCAGCACGCCCTGGAGCCTGGCACCAGGCTGTGGATGGGCCTGTCAAATCTGATATAACAAGGAGTTGGTTACAGAACGGTGTCGCCTCCTTCAGCACGGCCTGGAGCCTGAAACCAGGCTGTGGATGGTCCTGTCAAATCTGATATAACAAGGAGTTGGTTACAGAACGGTATAGCCTCCTTCAGCACTGCCTGGAGCCTGACACCAGGCTGTAGATGGTCCTGTCAAATCTGCTTTAACAAGGAGCTGGTTACAGAACGGTGTCGCCTCCTTCAGCACGGCCTGGAGCCTGACACCAGGCTGTGGATGGTCCTGTCAAATCTGATACTACAAGGAGCAGGTTACAGAACGGTGTCGCCTCCTTCAGCACGGCGTGGAGCCTGACAACAGGCTGTGGATGGTCCTGTCAAATCTGATATAACAAGGTGCTGGTTACAGAACGATGTCGCCTCCTTCAGCACGGCCTGGAGCCTGACACCAGGCTGTGGATGGTCCTCTCAAATCTTATATAACACGGAGCTGGTTACAGAACGGTGTAGCCTCCTTCAGCACGGCCTGGAGCCTGACAACAGGCTGTGGATGGTCCTGTCAAATATGATATAACAAGGTGCTTGTTACAGAACGGTGTCACCTCCTTCAGCACGGCCTGGAGCCTGACACCAGGCTGTGGATGGTCCTGTCAAATCTGATATAACAAGGAGCTGGTTACAGAACGGTGTCGCCTCCTTCAGCACGGCCTGGAGCCTGACACCAGGCTGTGGATGGTCCTGTCAAATCTGATATAAAAAGGAACTGGTTACAGAACGGTGTCGCCTCCTTCAGCACGGCCTGGAGCCTGACACCAGGCTGTGGAAAGTCCTGTCAAATCTGATATAACAAGGAGCTGGTTACAGAACGGTGTCGCCTCCTTCAGCACGGCCTGGAGCCTGACACCAGGCTGTGGATGGTCTTGTCAAATCTGATATAACAAGGTGCTGGTTACAGAACGGTGTCGCCTCCTTCAGCACGCCCTGGAGCCTGGCACCAGGCTGTGGATCGTCCTGGCAAATCTGATGTAACAATGAGCTGGTTACAGAACGGTGTCGCCTCCTTCAGCACGGCCTGGAGCCTGACACCAGGCTGTGGATGGGCCTGTCAAATCTGATATCACAAGGTGCTGGTTACAGAACGGTGTCGCCTCCTTCAGCACGGCCTGGAGCCTGACACCAGGCTGTGGATGGTCCTGTCAAATCTGATATAACAAGGAGCTGGTTACAGAACGGTGTCGCTTCCTTCAGCACGGCCTGGAGCCTGAAACCAGGCTGTGGATGGTCCTGTCAAATCTGATATAACAAGGAGCTGGTTACAGAACGGTGTCACCTCCTTCAGCACGGCCTGGAGCCTGACACCAGGCTGTGGATGGTCCTGTCAAATCTGATATAACAATGAGCTGGTTACAGAACGGTGTCACATCCTTCAGCACGGCCTGGAGCCTGACACCAGGCTGTGGATGGTCCTGTCAAATCTGATATAACAAGGAGCAGGTTACAGAACGGTGTCACCTCCTTCAGCACGGCCTGGAGCCTGACACCAGGCTGTGGATGGTCCTGTCAAATCTGATACAACAAAGTGCTGGTTGCAGAACGGTGTCACCTCCTTCAGCACGGCCTGGAGCCTGACACCAGGCTGTGGGTGGTACTGTCAAATCTGATACAATAAGGAGCTGGTTACAGAACGGTGTCGCCTCCTTCAGCACGGCCTGGAGCCTGACACCAGACTGTGGATGGTCCTATCAAATCTGAGAAAACATGGAGCTGGTTACAGAACGCTGTCACCTCCTTCAGCACGGCCTGGAGCCTGACACCAGGCTGTGGATGGTCCTGTCAAATCTGATACAACAAGGAGCTGGTTACAGAACGGTGTCGCCTCCTTCAGCACGGCCTGGAGCCTGACACCAGGCTGTGGATGGTCCTGTCAAATCTGATATAACTAGGAGCTGGTTCCAGAACGGTGTCGCCTCCTTCAGCACGGCCTGGAGCCTGACACCAGGCTGTGGATGGTCCTGTCAAATCTGATACTACAAGGAGCTGTTACAGAACGGTGTCGCCTCCTTCAGCACGCCCTGGAGCCTGACACCAGGCTGTGGATTGTCCTGTCAAATCTGATATAACAAGGTGCTGGTTACAGAACGATGTCGCCTCCTTCAGCACGGCCTGGAGCCTGACACCAGGCTGTGGATGGTCCTGTCAAATCTTATATAACACGGAGCTGGTTACAGAACGGTGTAGCCTCCTTCAGCACGGCCTGGAGCCTGACACCAGGCTGTGGATGGTCCTGTCAAATATGATATAACAAGGAGCTGGTTACAGAACGGTGTTGCCTCCTTCAGCACGGCCTGAAGCCTGACACCAGGCTGTGGGTGGTCCTGTCAAATCTGATATAACAAGGTGTTGGTGGCAGAACGGTGTCGCCACCTTCAGCACGGCCTGGAGCCTGACACCAGGCTGTGGATGGTCCTGTCAAATCTGCTTTAACAAGGAGCTGGTTACAGAACGGTGTCGCCTCCTTCAGCACGGCCTGGAGCCTGACACCAGGCTGTGGATGGTCCTGTCAAATCTGATACTACAAGGAGCTGGTTACAGAACGGTGTCGCCTCCTTCAGCACGGCGTGGAGCCTGACACCAGGCTGTGGATGGTCCTGTCAAATCTGATATAACAAGGTGCTGGTTACAGAACGATGTCGCCTCCTTCAGCACGGCCTGGAGCCTGACACCAGGCTGTGGATGGTCCTGTCAAATCTTATATAACACGGAGCTGGTTACAGAACGGTGTAGCCTCCTTCAGCACGGCCTGGAGCCTGACAACAGGCTGTGGATGGTCCTGTCAAATATGATATAACAAGGTGCTTGTTACAGAACGGTGTCACCTCCTTCAGCACGGCCTGGAGCCTGACACCAGGCTGTGGATGGTCCTGTCAAATCTGATATAACAAGGAGCTTTTTACAGAACGGTGTCGCCTCCTTCAGCACGGCCTGGAGCCTGACACCAGGCTGTGGATGGTCCTGTAAAATCTGATATAACAAGGAACTGGTTACAGAACGGTGTCGCGTCCTTCAGTACGGTCTGGAGCCTGACACCAGGCTGTGGATGGTCCTGTCAAATCTGATATAACAAGGAGCTGGTTACAGAACGGTGCCGCCTCCTTCAGCACGGCCTGGAGCCTGACACCAGGCTGTGGATGGTCCTGTCAAATCTGATATAACAAGGAGCTGGTTACAGAACGGTGTCGCCTCCTTCAGCACGCCCTGGAGCCTGGCACCAGGCTGTGGATGGGCCTGTCAAATCTGATATAACAAGGAGTTGGTTACAGAACGGTGTCGCCTCCTTCAGCACGGCCTGGAGCCTGAAACCAGGCTGTGGATGGTCCTGTCAAATCTGATATAACAAGGAGTTGGTTACAGAACGGTATAGCCTCCTTCAGCACTGCCTGGAGCCTGACACCAGGCTGTAGATGGTCCTGTCAAATCTGATATAACAATGAGCTGGTTACAGAACGGTGTCGCCTCCTCCAGCACGGCCTGGAGCCTCACACCAGGCTGTGGATGGTCCTGTCAAATCTTATATAACACGGAGCTGGTTACAGAACGGTGTAGCCACCTTCAGCACGGCCTGGAGCCTGACAACAGGCTGTGGATGGTCCTGTCAAATATGATATAACAAGGTGCTTGTTACAGAACGGTGTCACCTCCTTCAGCACGGCCTGGAGCCTGACACCAGGCTGTGGATGGTCCTGTCAAATCTGATATAACAAGGAGCTTTTTACAGAACGGTGTCGCCTCCTTCAGCACGGCCTGGAGCCTGACACCAGGCTGTGGATGGTCCTGTAAAATCTGATATAACAAGGAACTGGTTACAGAACGATGTCGCGTCCTTCAGTACGGTCTGGAGCCTGACACCAGGCTGTGGATGGTCCTGTCAAATCTGATATAACAAGGAGCTGGTTACAGAACGGTGCCGCCTCCTTCAGCACGGCCTGGAGCCTGACACCAGGCTGTGGATGGTCCTGTCAAATCTGATATAACAAGGAGCTGGTTACAGAACGGTGTCGCCTCCTTCAGCACGCCCTGGAGCCTGGCACCAGGCTGTGGATGGGCCTGTCAAAGCTGATATAACAAGGAGTTGGTTACAGAACGGTGTCGCCTCCTTCAGCACGGCCTGGAGCCTGAAACCAAGCTGTGGATGGTCCTGTCAAATCTGATATAACAAGGAGTTGGTTACAGAACGGTATAGCCTCCTTCAGCACTGCCTGGAGCCTGACACCAGGCTGTAGATGGTCCTGTCAAATCTGATATAACAATGAGCTGGTTACAGAACGGTGTCACCTCCTTCAGCACGGCCTGGAGCCTGACACCAGGCTGTGGATGGTCCTGTCAAATCTGATATAACAAGGAGCTGGTTACAGAACGGTGTTGCCTCCTTCAGCACGGCCTGGAGCCTGACACCAGGCTGTGGGTGGTCCTGTCAAATCTGATATAACAAGGAGCTGGTTACAGAACGGTGTCGCCTCCTTCAGCACGCCCTGGAGCCTGGCACCAGGCTGTGGATGGGCCTGTCAAATCTGATATAACAAGGAGTTGGTTACAGAACGGTGTCGCCTCCTTCAGCACGGCCTGGAGCCTGAAACCAGGCTGTGGATGGTCCTGTCAAATCTGATATAACAAGGAATTGGTTACAGAACGGTATAGCCTCCTTCAGCACTGCCTGGAGCCTGACACCAGGCTGTAGATGGTCCTGTCAAATCTGCTTTAACAAGGAGCTGGTTACAGAACGGTGTCGCCTCCTTCAGCACGGCCTGGAGCCTGACACCAGGCTGTGGATGGTCCTGTCAAATCTGATACTACAAGGAGCAGGTTACAGAACGGTGTCGCCTCCTTCAGCACGGCGTGGAGCCTGACACCAGGCTGTGGATGGTCCTGTCAAATCTGATATAACAAGGTGCTGGTTAGAGAACGATGTCGCCTCCTTCAGCACGGCCTGGAGCCTGACACCAGGCTGTGGATGGTCCTCTCAAATCTTATATAACACGGAGCTGGTTACAGAACGGTGTAGCCTCCTTCAGCACGGCCTGGAGCCTGACAACAGGCTGTGGATGGTCCTGTCAAATATGATATAACAAGGTGCTTGTTACAGAACGGTGTCACCTCCTTCAGCACGGCCTGGAGCCTGACACCAGGCTGTGGATGGTCCTGTCAAATCTGATATAACAAGGAGCTGGTTACAGAACGGTGTCGCCTCCTTCAGCACGGCCTGGAGCCTGACACCAGGCTGTGGATGGTCCTGTCAAATCTGATATAACAAGGAACTGGTTACAGAACGGTGTCGCCTCCTTCAGCACGGCCTGGAGCCTGACACCAGGCTGTGGATGGTCCTGTCAAATCTGATATAACAAGGAGCTGGTTACTGAACGGTGTCGCCTCCTTCAGCACGGCCTGGAGCCTGACACCAGGCTGTGGATGGTCCTGTCAAATCTGATATAACAAGGTGCTGGTTACAGAACGGTGTCGCCTCCTTCAGCACGCCCTGGAGCCTGGCACCAGGCTGTGGATCGTCCTGGCAAATCTGATGTAACAATGAGCTGGTTACAGAACGGTGTCGCCTCCTTCAGCACGGCCTGGAGCCTGACACCAGGCTGTGGATGGTCCTGTCAAATCTGTTATAACAAGGAGCTGGTTACAGTACGGTGTCGCCTCCTTCAGCACGGCCTGGAGCCTGACACCAGGCTGTGGATGGTCCTGTCAAATCTGATATAACAAGGAGCTGGTTACAGAACGGTGTCACCTCCTTCAGCACGGCCTGGAGCCTGACACCAGGCTGTGGATGGGCCTGTCAAATCTGATATCACAAGGTGCTGGTTACAGAACAGTGTCGCCTCCTTCAGCACGGCCTGGAGCCTGACACCAGGCTGTGGATGGTCCTGTCAAATCTGATATAACAAGGAGCTGATTACAGAACGGTGTCGCTTCCTTCAGCACGGCCTGGAGCCTGAAACCAGGCTGTGTATGGTCCTGTCAAATCTGATATAACAAGGAGTTGGTTACAGAACGGTATAGCCTCCTTCAGCACGGCCTGGAGCCTGACACCAGGCTGTGGATGGTCCTGTCAAATCTGATATAACAAGGAGCTGGTTACAGAACGGTGTCACCTCCTTCAGCACGGCCTGGAGCCTGACACCAGGCTGTGGATGGTCCTGTCAAATCTGATATAACAATGAGCTGGTTACAGAACGGTGTCACATCCTTCAGCACGGCCTGGAGCCTGACACCAGGCTGTGGATGGTCCTGTCAAATCTGATATAACAAGGAGCAGGTTACAGAACGGTGTCACCTCCTTCAGCACGGCCTGGAGCCTGACACCAGGCTGTGGATGGTCCTGTCAAATCTGATACAACAAAGTGCTGGTTGCAGAACGGTGTCACCTCCTTCAGCACGGCCTGGAGCCTGACACCAGGCTGTGGGTGGTACTGTCAAATCTGATACAATAAGGAGCTGGTTACAGAACGGTGTCGCCTCCTTCAGCACGGCCTGGAGCCTGACACCAGACTGTGGATGGTCCTATCAAATCTGAGAAAACATGGAGCAGGTTACAGAACGCTGTCACCTCCTTCAGCACGGCCTGGAGCCTGACACCAGGCTGTGGATGGTCCTGTCAAATCTGATACAACAAGGAGCTGGTTACAGAACGGTGTCGCCTCCTTCAGCACGGCCTGAAGCCTGACACCAGGCTGTGGATGGTCCTGTCAAATCTGATATAACTAGGAGCTGGTTCCAGAACGGTGTCGCCTCCTTCAGCACGGCCTGGAGCCTGACACCAGGCTGTGGATGGGCCTGTCAAATCTGATATAACAAGGAGCTGGTTGCAGTACGGTGTCGCCTCCTTCAGCACGGCCTGGAGCCTGACACCAGGCTGTGGATGGTCCTGTCAAATCTGATATAACAAGGAGCTGGTTACAGAACGGTGTCACCTCCTTCAGCACGGCCTGGAGCCTGACACCAGGCTGTGGATGGGCCTGTCAAATCTGATATCACAAGGTGCTGGTTACAGAACGGTGTCGCCTCCTTCAGCACGGCCTGGAGCCTGACACCAGGCTGTCGATGGTCCTGTCAAATCTGATACTACAAGGAGCTGTTACAGAACGGTGTCGCCTCCTTCAGCACGCCCTGGAGCCTGACACCAGGCTGTGGATTGTCCTGTCAAATCTGATATAACAAGGTGCTGGTTACAGAACGATGTCGCCTCCTTCAGCACGGCCTGGAGCCTGACACCAGGCTGTGGATGGTCCTGTCAAATCTTATATAACACGGAGCTGGTTACAGAACGGTGTAGCCTCCTTCAGCACGGCCTGGAGCCTGACACCAGGCTGTGGATGGTCCTGTCAAATATGATATAACAAGGAGCTGGTTACAGAACGGTGTTGCCTCCTTCAGCACGGCCTGGAGCCTGACACCAGGCTGTGGGTGGTCCTGTCAAATCTGATATAACAAGGTGTTGGTTGCAGAACGGTGTCGCCACCTTCAGCACGGCCTGGAGCCTGACACCAGGCTGTGGATGGTCCTGTCAAATCTGCTTTAACAAGGAGCTGGTTACAGAACGGTGTCGCCTCCTTCAGCACGGCCTGGAGCCTGACACCAGGCTGTGGATGGTCCTGTCAAATCTGATACTACAAGGAGCTGGTTACAGAACGGTGTCGCCTCCTTCAGCACGGCGTGGAGCCTGACACCAGGCTGTGGATGGTCCTGTCAAATCTGATATAACAAGGTGCTGGTTACAGAACGATGTCGCCTCCTTCAGCACGGCCTGGAGCCTGACACCAGGCTGCGGATGGTCCTGTCAAATCTTATATAACACGGAGCTGGTTACAGAACAGTGTAGCCTCCTTCAGCACGGCCTGGAGCCTGACAACAGGCTGTGGATGGTCCTGTCAAATATGATATAACAAGGTGCTTGTTACAGAACGGTGTCACCTCCTTCAGCACGGCCTGGAGCCTGACACCAGGCTGTGGATGGTCCTGTCAAATCTGATATAACAAGGAGCTTTTTACAGAACGGTGTCGCCTCCTTCAGCACGGCCTGGAGCCTGACACCAGGCTGTGGATGGTCCTGTAAAATCTGATATAACAAGGAACTGGTTACAGAACGGTGTCGCGTCCTTCAGTACGGTCTGGAGCCTGACACCAGGCTGTGGATGGTCCTGTCAAATCTGATATAACAAGGAGCTGGTTACAGAACGGTGTCGCCTCCTTCAGCACGGCCTGGAGCCTGACACCAGGCTGTGGATGGTCCTGTCAAATCTGATATAACAAGGAGCTGGTTACAGAACGGTGTCGCCTCCTTCAGCACGCCCTGGAGCCTGGCACCAGGCTGTGGATGGTCCTGTCAAATCTTATATAACACGGAGCTGGTTACAGAACGGTGTAGCCTCCTTCAGCACGGCCTGGAGCCTGACACCAGGCTGTGGATGGTCCTGTCAAATATGATATAACAAGGAGCTGGTTACAGAACGGTGTTGCCTCCTTCAGCACGGCCTGGAGCCTGACACCAGGCTGTGGGTGGTCCTGTCAAATCTGATATAACAAGGTGTTGGTTGCAGAACGGTGTCGCCACCTTCAGCACGGCCTGGAGCCTGACACCAGGCTGTGGATGGTCCTGTCAAATCTGCTTTAACAAGGAGCTGGTTACAGAACGGTGTCGCCTCCTTCAGCACGGCCTGGAGCCTGACACCAGGCTGTGGATGGTCCTGTCAAATCTGATACTACAAGGAGCTGGTTACAGAACGGTGTCGCCTCCTTCAGCACGGCGTGGAGCCTGACACCAGGCTGTGGATGGTCCTGTCAAATCTGATATAACAAGGTGCTGGTTACAGAACGATGTCGCCTCCTTCAGCACGGCCTGGAGCCTGACACCAGGCTGTGGATGGTCCTGTCAAATCTTATATAACACGGAGCTGGTTACAGAACGGTGTAGCCTCCTTCAGCACGGCCTGGAGCCTGACAACAGGCTGTGGATGGTCCTGTCAAATATGATATAACAAGGTGCTTGTTACAGAACGGTGTCACCTCCTTCAGCACGGCCTGGAGCCTGACACCAGGCTGTGGATGGTCCTGTCAAATCTGATATAACAAGGAGCTTTTTACAGAACGGTGTCGCCTCCTTCAGCACGGCCTGGAACATGACACCAGGCTGTGGATGGTCCTGTAAAATCTGATATAACAAGGAACTGGTTACAGAACGGTGTCGCGTCCTTCAGTACGGTCTGGAGCCTGACACCAGGCTGTGGATGGTCCTGTCAAATCTGATATAACAAGGAGCTGGTTACAGAACGGTGTCGCCTCCTTCAGCACGGCCTGGAGCCTGACACCAGGCTGTGGATGGTCCTGTCAAATCTGATATAACAAGGAGCTGGTTACAGAACGGTGTCGCCTCCTTCAGCACGCCCTGGAGCCTGGCACCAGGCTGTGGATGGGCCTGTCAAATCTGATATAACAAGGAGTTGGTTACAGAACGGTGTCGCCTACTTCAGCACGGCCTGGAGCCTGAAACCAGGCTGTGGAGGGACCTGTCAAATCTGATATAACAAGGAGTTGGTTACAGAACGGTATAGCCTCCTTCAGCACTGCCTGGAGCCTGACACCAGGCTGTAGATGGTCCTGTCAAATCTGGTATAACAATGAGCTGGTTACAGAACGGTGTCACCTCCTGCAGCACGGCCTGGAGCCTGACACCAGGCTGTGGATGGTCCTGTCAAATCTGATATAACAAGGAGCTCGTTACAGAACGGTGTCACCTCCTTCAGCACGGCCTGGAGCCTGACACCAGGCTGTGGATGGTCCTGTCAAATCTGATACAACAAGGAGCTGGTTACAGAACGGTGTCGCCTCCTTCAGCACGGACTGGAGCCTGACACCAGGCTGTGGATGGTCCTGTCAAATCTGATACAACAAGGAGCTGGTTACAGAACGGTGTCTCCTCCTTCAGCACGGCCTGAAGCCTGACACCAGGCTGTGGATGGTCCTGTCAAATCTGATATAACTAGGAGCTGGTTACAGAACGCTGTCGCCTCCTTCAGCACGGCGTGGAGCCTGACACCAGGCTGTGGATTGTCCTGTCAAATCTGATACAACAAAGTGCTGGTTGCAGAACGGTGTCACCTCCTTCAGCACGGCCTGGAGCCTGACACCAGGCTGTGGGTGGTACTGTCAAATCTGATACAATAAGGAGCTGGTTACAGAACGGTGTCGCCTCCTTCAGCACGGCCTGGAGACTGACACCAGACTGGGGATGGTCCTATCAAATCTGAGAAAACATGGAGCTGGTTACAGAACGCTGTCACCTCCTTCAGCACGGCCTGGAGCCTGACACCAGGCTGTGGATGGTCCTGTCAAATCTGATACAACAAGGAGCTGGTTACAGAACGGTGTCGCCTCCTTCAGCACGGCCTGAAGCCTGACACCAGGCTGTGGATGGTCCTGTCAAATCTGATATAACTAGGAGCTGGTTCCAGAACGGTGTCGCCTCCTTCAGCACGGCCTGGAGCCTGACACCAGGCTGTGGATGGTCCTGTCAAATCTGATACTACAAGGAGCTGTTACAGAACGGTGTCGCCTCCTTCAGCACGCCCTGGAGCCTGACACCAGGCTGTGGATTGTCCTGTCAAATCTGATATAACAAGGTGCTGGTTACAGAACGATGTCGCCTCCTTCAGCACGGCCTGGAGCCTGACACCAGGCTGTGGATGGTCCTGTCAAATCTTATATAACACGGAGCTGGTTACAGAACGGTGCAGCCTCCTTCAGCACGGCCTGGAGCCTGACACCAGGCTGTGGATGGTCCTGTCAAATATGATATAACAAGGAGCTGGTTACAGAACGGTGTTGCCTCCTTCAGCACGGCCTGGAGCCTGACACCAGGCTGTGGGTGGTCCTGTCAAATCTGATATAACAAGGTGTTGGTTGCAGAACGGTGTCGCCACCTTCAGCACGGCCTGGAGCCTGACACCAGGCTGTGGATGGTCCTGTCAAATCTGCTTTAACAAGGAGCTGGTTACAGAACGGTGTCGCCTCCTTCAGCACGGCCTGGAGCCTGACACCAGGCTGTGGATGGTCCTGTCAAATCTGATACTACAAGGAGCTGGTTACAGAACGGTGTCGCCTCCTTCAGCACGGCGTGGAGCCTGACACCAGGCTGTGGATGGTCCTGTCAAATCTGATATAACAAGGTGCTGGTTACAGAACGATGTCGCCTCCTTCAGCACGGCCTGGAGCCTGACACCAGGCTGTGGATGGTCCTGTCAAATCTTATATAACACGGAGCTGGTTACAGAACAGTGTAGCCTCCTTCAGCACGGCCTGGAGCCTGACAACAGGCTGTGGATGGTCCTGTCAAATATGATATAACATGGTGCTTGTTACAGAACGGTGTCACCTCCTTCAGCACGGCCTGGAGCCTGACACCAGGCTGTGGATGGTCCTGTCAAATCTGATATAACAAGGAGCTTTTTACAGAACGGTGTCGCCTCCTTCAGCACGGCCTGGAGCCTGACACCAGGCTGTGGATGGTCCTGTAAAATCTGATATAGCAAGGAACTGGTTACAGAACGGTGTCGCGTCCTTCAGTACGGTCTGGAGCCTGACACCAGGCTGTGGATGGTCCTGTCAAATCTGATATAACAAGGAGCTGGTTACAGAACGGTGTCACCTCCTTCAGCACGGCCTGGAGCCTGACACCAGGCTGTGGATGGTCCTGTCAAACCTGATATAACAATGAGCTGGTTACAGAACGGTTTCACATCCTTCAGCACGGCCTGAAGCCTGACACCAGGCTGTGGATGGTCCTGTCAAATCTGATATAACAAGGAGCAGGTTACAGAACGGTGTCACCTCCTTCAGCACGGCCTGGAGCCTGACACCAGGCTGTGGATGGTCCTGTCAAATCTGATACAACAAAGTGCTGGTTGCAGAACGGTGTCACCTCCTTCAGCACGGCCTGGAGCCTGACACCAGGCTGTGGGTGGTACTGTCAAATCTGATACAATAAGGAGCTGGTTACAGAACGGTGTCGCCTCCTTCAGCACGGCCTGGAGCCTGACACCAGACTGTGGATGGTCCTATCAAATCTGAGAAAACATGGAGCTGGTTACAGAACGCTGTCACCTCCTTCAGCACGGCCTGGAGCCTGACACCAGGCTGTGGATGGTCCTGTCAAATCTGATACAACAAGGAGCTGGTTACAGAACGGTGTCGCCTCCTTCAGCACGGCCTGAAGCCTGACACCAGGCTGTGGATGGTCCTGTCAAATCTGATATAACTAGGAGCTGGTTCCAGAACGGTGTCGCCTCCTTCAGCACGGCCTGGAGCCTGACACCAGGCTGTGGATGGTCCTGTCAAATCTGATATAACAAGGAGCTGGTTACAGTACGGTGTCGCCTCCTTCAGCACGGCCTGGAGCCTGACACCAGGCTGTGGATGGTCCTGTCAAATCTGATATAACAAGGAGCTGGTTACAGGACGGTGTCACCTCCTTCAGCACGGCCTGGAGCCTGACACCAGGCTGTGGATGGGCCTGTCAAATCTGATATCACAAGGTGCTGGTTACAGAACGGTGTCGCCTCCTTCAGCACGGCCTGGAGCCTGACACCAGGCTGTGGATGGTCCTGTCAAATCTGATATAACAAGGAGCTGGTTACAGAACGGTGTCGCTTCCTTCAGCACGGCCTGGAGCCTGAAACCAGGCTGTGTATGGTCCTGTCAAATCTGATATAACAAGGAGTTGGTTACAGAACGGTATAGCCTCCTTCAGCATGGCCTGGAGCCTGACACCAGGCTGTGGATGGTCCTGTAAAATCTGATATAACAAGGAACTGGTTACAGAACGGTGTCGCGTCCTTCAGTACGGTCTGGAGCCTGACACCAGGCTGTGGATGGTCCTGTCAAATCTGATATAACAAGGAGCTGGTTACAGAACGGTGTCGCCTCCTTCAGCACGGCCTGGAGCCTGACACCAGGCTGTGGATGGTCCTGTCAAATCTGATATAACAAGGAGCTGGTTCCAGAACGGTGTCGCCTCCTTCAGCACGGCCTGGAGCCTGACACCAGGCTGTGGATGGTCCTGTCAAATCTGATACAACAAGGAGCTGGTTACAGAACGGTGTCGCCTCCTTCAGCACGGCCTGAAGCCTGACACCAGGCTGTGGATGGTCCTGTCAAATCTGATATAACTAGGAGCTGGTTCCAGAACGGTGTCGCCTCCTTCAGCACGGCCTGGAGCCTGACACCAGGCTGTGGATGGTCCTGTCAAATCTGATACTACAAGGAGCTGTTACAGAACGGTGTCGCCTCCTTCAGCACGCCCTGGAGCCTGACACCAGGCTGTGGATTGTCCTGTCAAATCTGATATAACAAGGTGCTGGTTACAGAACGATGTCGCCTCCTTCAGCACGGCCTGGAGCCTGACACCAGGCTGTGGATGGTCCTGTCAAATCTTATATAACACGGAGCTGGTTACAGAACGGTGTAGCCTCCTTCAGCACGGCCTGGAGCCTGACACCAGGCTGTGGATGGTCGTGTCAAATATGATATAACAAGGAGCTGGTTACAGAACGGTGTTGCCTCCTTCAGCACGGCCTGGAGCCTGACACCAGGCTGTGGGTGGTCCTGTCAAATCTGATATAACAAGGTGTTGGTTGCAGAACGGTGTCGCCACCTTCAGCACGGCCTGGAGCCTGACACCAGGCTGTGGATGGTCCTGTCAAATCTGCTTTAACAAGGAGCTGGTTACAGAACGGTGTCGCCTCCTTCAGCACGGCCTGGAGCCTGACACCAGGCTGTGGATGGTCCTGTCAAATCTGATACTACAAGGAGCTGGTTACAGAACGGTGTCGCCTCCTTCAGCACGGCGTGGAGCCTGACACCAGGCTGTGGATGGTCCTGTCAAATCTGATATAACAAGGTGCTGGTTACAGAACGATGTCGCCTCCTTCAGCACGGCCTGGAGCCTGACACTAGGCTGTGGATGGTCCTGTCAAATCTTATATAACACGGAGCTGGTTACAGAACAGTGTAGCCTCCTTCAGCACGGCCTGGAGCCTGACAACAGGCTGTGGATGGTCCTGTCAAATATGATATAACAAGGTGCTTGTTACAGAACGGTGTCACCTCCTTCAGCACGGCCTGGAGCCTGACACCAGGCTGTGGATGGTCCTGTCAAATCTGATATAACAAGGAGCTTTTTACAGAACGGTGTCGCCTCCTTCAGCACGGCCTGGAGCCTGACACCAGGCTGTGGATGGTCCTGTAAAATCTGATATAACAAGGAACTGGTTACAGAACGGTGTCGCGTCCTTCAGTACGGTCTGGAGCCTGACACCAGGCTGTGGATGGTCCTGTCAAATCTGATATAACAAGGAGCTGGTTACAGAACGGTGTCGCCTCCTTCAGCACGGCCTGGAGCCTGACACCAGGCTGTGGATGGTCCTGTCAAATCTGATATAACAAGGAGCTGGTTACAGAACGGTGTCGCCTCCTTCAGCACGCACTGGAGCCTGGCACCAGGCTGTGGATGGTCCTGTCAAATCTTATATAACACGGAGCTGGTTACAGAACGGTGTAGCCTCCTTCAGCACGGCCTGGAGCCTGACACCAGGCTGTGGATGGTCCTGTCAAATATGATATAACAAGGAGCTGGTTACAGAACGGTGTTGCCTCCTTCAGCACGGCCTGGAGCCTGACACCAGGCTGTGGGTGGTCCTGTCAAATCTGATATAACAAGGTGTTGGTTGCAGAACGGTGTCGCCACCTTCAGCACGGCCTGGAGCCTGACACCAGGCTGTGGATGGTCCTGTCAAATCTGCTTTAACAAGGAGCTGGTTACAGAACGGTGTCGCCTCCTTCAGCACGGCCTGGAGCCTGACACCAGGCTGTGGATGGTCCTGTCAAATCTGATACTACAAGGAGCTGGTTACAGAACGGTGTCGCCTCCTTCAGCACGGCGTGGAGCCTGACACCAGGCTGTGGATGGTCCTGTCAAATCTGATATAACAAGGTGCTGGTTACAGAACGATGTCGCCTCCTTCAGCACGGCCTGGAGCCTGACACCAGGCTGTGGATGGTCCTGTCAAATCTAATATAACACGGAGCTGATTACAGAACGGTGTAGCCTCCTTCAGCACGGCCTGGAGCCTGACAACAGGCTGTGGATGGTCCTGTCAAATATGATATAACAAGGTGCTTGTTACAGAACGGTGTCACCTCCTTCAGCACGGCCTGGAGCCTGACACCAGGCTGTGGATGGTCCTGACAAATCTGATATAACAAGGAGCTTTTTACAGAACGGTGTCGCCTCCTTCAGCACGGCCTGGAGCATGACACCAGGCTGTGGATGGTCCTGTAAAATCTGATATAACAAGGAACTGGTTACAGAACGGTGTCGCGTCCTTCAGTACGGTCTCGAGCCTGACACCAGGCTGTGGATGGTCCTGTCAAATCTGATATAACAAGGAGCTGGTTACAGAACGGTGTCGCCTCCTTCAGCACGCCCTGGAGCCTGGCACCAGGCTGTGGATGGGCCTGTCAAATCTGATATAACAAGGAGTTGGTTACAGAACGGTGTCGCCTCCTTCAGCACGGCCTGGAGCCTGAAACCAGGCTGTGGATGGACCTGTCAAATCTGATATAACAAGGAGTTGGTTACAGAACGGTATAGACTCCTTCAGCACTGCCTGGAGCCTGACACCAGGCTGTAGATGGTCCTGTCAAATCTGGTATAACAATGAGCTGGTTACAGAACGGTGTCACCTCCTACAGCACGGCCTGGAGCCTGACACCAGGCTGTGGATGGTCCTGTCAAATCTGATATAACAAGGAGCTCGTTACAGAACGGTGTCACCTCCTTCAGCACGGCCTGGAGCCTGACACCAGGCTGTGGATGGTCCTGTCAAATCTGATACAACAAGGAGCTGGTTACAGAACGGTGTCGCCTCCTTCAGCACGGACTGGAGCCTGACACCAGGCTGTGGATGGTCCTGTCAAATCTGATACAACAAGGAGCTGGTTACATAACGGTGTCTCCTCCTTCAGCACGGCCTGAAGCCTGACACCAGGCTGTGGATGGTCCTGTCAAATCTGATATAACTAGGAGCTGGTTACAGAACGCTGTCGCCTCCTTCAGCACGGCCTGGAGCCTGACACCAGGCTGTGGATGGTCCTGTCAAATCTGATACTACAAGGAGCTGTTACAGAACGGTGTCGCCTCCTTCAGCACGGCGTGGAGCCTGACAACAGGCTGTGGATTGTCCTGTCAAATCTGATACAACAAAGTGCTGGTTGCAGAACGGTGTCACCTCCTTCAGCACGGCCTGGAGCCTGACACCAGGCTGTGGGTGGTACTGTCAAATCTGATACAATAAGGAGCTGGTTACAGAACGGTGTCGCCTCCTTCAGCACGGCCTGGAGCCTGACACCAGACTGTGGATGGTCCTATCAAATCTGAGAAAACATGGAGCTGGTTACAGAACGCTGTCACCTCCTTCAGCACGGCCTGGAGCCTGACAACAGGCTGTGGATGGTCCTGTCAAATATGATATAACAAGGTGCTTGTTACAGAACGGTGTCACCTCCTTTAGCACGGCCTGGAGCCTGACACCAGGCTGTGGATGGTCCTGTCAAATCTGATATAACAAGGAGCTTTTTACAGAACGGTGTCGCCTCCTTCAGCACGGCCTGGAGCCTGACACCAGGCTGTGGATGGTCCTGTAAAATCTGATATAACAAGGAACTGGTTACAGAACGGTGTCGCGTCCTTCAGTACGGTCTGGAGCCTGACACCAGGCTGTGGATGGTCCTGCCAAATCTGATATAACAAGGAGCTGGTTACAGAACGGTGTCGCCTCCTTCAGCACGGCCTGGAGCCTGACACCAGGCTATGGATGGTCCTGTCAAATCTGATATAACAAGGAGCTGGTTACAGAACGGTGTCGCCTCCTTCAGCACGCACTGGAGCCTGGCACCAGGCTGTGGATGGTCCTGTCAAATCTTATATAACACGGAGCTGGTTACAGAACGGTGTAGCCTCCTTCAGCACGGCCTGGAGCCTGACACCAGGCTGTGGATGGTCCTGTCAAATATGATATAACAAGGAGCTGGTTACAGAACGGTGTTGCCTCCTTCAGCACGGCCTGGAGCCTGACACCAGGCTGTGGGTGGTCCTGTCAAATCTGATATAACAAGGTGTTGGTTGCAGAACGGTGTCGCCACCTTCAGCACGGCCTGGAGCCTGACACCAGGCTGTGGATGGTCCTGTCAAATCTGCTTTAACAAGGAGCTGGTTACAGAACGGTGTCGCCTCCTTCAGCACGGCCTGGAGCCTGACACCAGGCTGTGGATGGTCCTGTCAAATCTGATACTACAAGGAGCTGGTTACAGAACGGTGTCGCCTCCTTCAGCACGGCGTGGAGCCTGACACCAGGCTGTGGATGGTCCTGTCAAATCTGATATAACAAGGTGCTGGTTACAGAACGATGTCGCCTCCTTCAGCACGGCCTGGAGCCTGACACCAGGCTGTGGATGGTCCTGTCAAATCTTATATAACACGGAGCTGATTACAGAACGGTGTAGCCTCCTTCAGCACGGCCTGGAGCCTGACAACAGGCTGTGGATGGTCCTGTCAAATATGATATAACAAGGTGCTTGTTACAGAACGGTGTCACCTCCTTCAGCACGGCCTGGAGCCTGACACCAGGCTGTGGATGGTCCTGACAAATCTGATATAACAAGGAGCTTTTTACAGAACGGTGTCGCCTCCTTCAGCACGGCCTGGAGCATGACACCAGGCTGTGGATGGTCCTGTAAAATCTGATATAACAAGGAACTGGTTACAGAACGGTGTCGCGTCCTTCAGTACGGTCTCGAGCCTGACACCAGGCTGTGGATGGTCCTGTCAAATCTGATATAACAAGGAGCTGGTTACAGAACGGTGTCGCCTCCTTCAGCACGCCCTGGAGCCTGGCACCAGGCTGTGGATGGGCCTGTCAAATCTGATATAACAAGGAGTTGGTTACAGAACGGTGTCGCCTCCTTCAGCACGGCCTGGAGCCTGAAACCAGGCTGTGGATGGACCTGTCAAATCTGATATAACAAGGAGTTGGTTACAGAACGGTATAGACTCCTTCAGCACTGCCTGGAGCCTGACACCAGGCTGTAGATGGTCCTGTCAAATCTGGTATAACAATGAGCTGGTTACAGAACGGTGTCACCTCCTACAGCACGGCCTGGAGCCTGACACCAGGCTGTGGATGGTCCTGTCAAATCTGATATAACAAGGAGCTCGTTACAGAACGGTGTCACCTCCTTCAGCACGGCCTGGAGCCTGACACCAGGCTGTGGATGGTCCTGTCAAATCTGATACAACAAGGAGCTGGTTACAGAACGGTGTCGCCTCCTTCAGCACGGACTGGAGCCTGACACCAGGCTGTGGATGGTCCTGTCAAATCTGATACAACAAGGAGCTGGTTACATAACGGTGTCTCCTCCTTCAGCACGGCCTGAAGCCTGACACCAGGCTGTGGATGGTCCTGTCAAATCTGATATAACTAGGAGCTGGTTACAGAACGCTGTCGCCTCCTTCAGCACGGCCTGGAGCCTGACACCAGGCTGTGGATGGTCCTGTCAAATCTGATACTACAAGGAGCTGTTACAGAACGGTGTCGCCTCCTTCAGCACGGCGTGGAGCCTGACAACAGGCTGTGGATTGTCCTGTCAAATCTGATACAACAAAGTGCTGGTTGCAGAACGGTGTCACCTCCTTCAGCACGGCCTGGAGCCTGACACCAGGCTATGGGTGGTACTGTCAAATCTGATACAATAAGGAGCTGGTTACAGAACGGTGTCGCCTCCTTCAGCACGGCCTGGAGCCTGACACCAGACTGTGGATGGTCCTATCAAATCTGAGAAAACATGGAGCTGGTTACAGAACGCTGTCACCTCCTTCAGCACGGCCTGGAGCCTGACACCAGGCTGTGGATGGTCCTGTCAAATCTGATACAACAAGGAGCTGGTTACGGAACGGTGTCGCCTCCTTCAGCACGGCCTGAAGCCTGACACCAGGCTGTGGATGGTCCTGTCAAATCTGATATAACTAGGAGCTGGTTCCAGAACGGTGTCGCCTCCTTCAGCACGGCCTGGAGCCTGACACCAGGCTGTGGATGGTCCTGTCAAATCTGATACTACAAGGAGCTGTTACAGAACGGTGTCGCCTCCTTCAGCACGCCCTGGAGCCTGACACCAGGCTGTGGATTGTCCTGTCAAATCTGATATAACAAGGTGCTGGTTACAGAACGATGTCGCCTCCTTCAGCACGGCCTGGAGCCTGACACCAGGCTGTGGATGGTCCTGTCAAATCTTATATAACACGGAGCTGGTTACAGAACGGTGTAGCCTCCTTCAGCACGGCCTGGAGCCTGACACCAGGCTGTGGATGGTCCTGTCAAATATGATATAACAAGGAGCTGGTTACAGAACGGTGTTGCCTCCTTCAGCACGGCCTGGAGCCTGACACCAGGCTGTGGGTGGTCCTGTCAAATCTGATATAACAAGGTGTTGGTTGCAGAACGGTGTCGCCACCTTCAGCACGGCCTGGAGCCTGACACCAGGCTGTGGATGGTCCTGTCAAATCTGCTTTAACAAGGAGCTGGTTACAGAACGGTGTCGCCTCCTTCAGCACGGCCTGGAGCCTGACACCAGGCTGTGGATGGTCCTGTCAAATCTGATACTACAAGGAGCTGGTTACAGAACGGTGTCGCCTCCTTCAGCACGGCCTGGAGCCTGACACCAGGCTGTGGATGGTCCTGTCAAATCTGATATAACAAGGTGCTGGTTACAGAACGATGTCGCCTCCTTCAGCACGACCTGGAGCCTGACACCAGGCTGTGGATGGTCCTGTCAAATCTTATATAACACGGAGCTGGTTACAGAACAGTGTAGCCTCCTTCAGCACGGCCTGGAGCCTGACAACAGGCTGTGGATGGTCCTGTAAAATCTGATATAACAAGGAACTGGTTACAGAACGGTGTCGCGTCCTTCAGTACGGTCTGGAGCCTGACACCAGGCTGTGGATGGTCCTGTCAAATCTGATATAACAAGGAGCTGGTTACAGAACGGTGTCGCCTCCTTCAGCACGGCCTGGAGCCTGACACCAGGCTGTGGATGGTCCTGTCAAATCTGATATAACAAGGAGCTGGTTACAGAACGGTGTCGCCACCTTCAGCACGCCCTGGAGCCTGGCACCAGGCTGTGGATGGGCCTGTCAAATCTGATATAACAAGGAGTTGGTTACAGAACGGTGTCGCCTCCTTCAGCACGGCCTGGAGCCTGAAACCAGGCTGTGGATGGTCCTGTCAAATCTGATATAACAAGGAGTTGTTTACAGAACGGTATAGCCTCCTTCAGCACTGCCTGGAGCCTGACACCAGGCTGTAGATGGTCCTGTCAAATCTGATATAACAATGAGCTGGTTACAGAACGGTGTCACCTCCTTCAGCACGGCCTGGAGCCTGACACCAGGCTGTGGATGGTCCTGTCAAATCTTATATAACACGGAGCTGGTTACAGAACGGTGTCGCCTCCTTCAGCACGGCCCGGAGCCTGACACCAGGCTGTGGATGGTCCTGTCAAATCTGATATAACAAGGAGCTTTTTACAGAACGGTGTCGCCTCCTTCAGCACGGCCTGGAGCCTGACACCAGGCTGTGGATGGTCCTGTAAAATCTGATATAACAAGGGGCTGGTTACAGAACGGTGTCACCTCCTTCAGCACGGCCTGGAGCCTGACACCAGGCTGTGGATGGTCCTGTCAAATCTTATATAACACGGAGCTGGTTACAGAACGGTGTAGCCTCCTTCAGCACGGCCTGGAGCCTGACAACAGGCTGTGGATGGTCCTGTCAAATATGATATAACAAGGTGCTTGTTACAGAACGGTGTCACCTCCTTCAGCACGGCCTGGAGCCTGACACCAGGCTGTGGATGGTCCTGTCAAATCTGATATAACAAGGAGCTGGTTACAGAACGGTGTCGCCTCCTTCAGCACGGCCTGGAGCCTGACACCAGGTAGTGCATGGTCCTATCAAATCTGATACAACAAGGAGCTGGTTACAGAACGGTGTCGCCTCCTTCAGCACGGCCTGGAGCCTGAAACCAGGCTGTGGATGGTCCTGTCAAATCTGATATAACAAGGAGTTGGTTACAGAACGGTATAGCCTCCTTCAGCACGGCCTGGAGCCTGACACCAGGCTGTAGATGGTCCTGTCAAATCTGATATAACAATGAGCTGGTTACAGAACGGTGTCACCTCCTTCAGCACGGCCTGGAGCCTGACACCAGGCTGTGGATGGTCCTGTCAAATCTGATATAACAAGGAGCTGGTTACAGAACGGTGTCACCTCCTTCAGCACGGCCTGGAGCCTGACACCAGGCTGTGGATGGTCCTGTCAAATCTGATACAACAAGGAGCTGGTTACAGAACGGTGTCGCCTCCTTCAGCACGGCCTGGAACCTGACACCAGGCTGTGGATGGTCCTGTCAAATCTGATACAACAAGGAGTTGGTTACAGAACGGTGTCGCCTTCTTCAGCACGGCCTGAAGCCTGACACCAGGCTGTGGATGGTCCTGTCAAATCTGATATAACTAGGAGCTGGTTACAGAACGCTGTCGCCTCCTTCAGCACGGCCTGGAGCCTGACACCAGGCTGTGGATGGTCCTGTCAAATCTGATACTACAAGGAGCTGTTACAGAACGGTGTCGCCTCCTTCAGCACGGCGTGGAGCCTGACACCAGGCTGTGGATGGTCCTGTCAAATCTTATATAACACGGAGCTGGTTACAGAACGGTGTAGCCTCCTTCAGCACGGCCTGGAGCCTGGCACCAGGCTGTGGATGGTCCTGTCAAATCTTATATAACACGGAGCTGGTTACAGAACGGTGTAGCCTCCTTCAGCACGGCCCGGAGCCTGACACCAGGCTGTGGATGGTCCTGTCAAATATGATATAACAAGGTGCTGGTTACAGAACGGTGTCACCTCCTTCAGCACGGCCTGGAGCCTGACACCAGGCTGTGGATGGTCCTGTCAAATCTGATATAACAAGGAGCTTTTTACAGAACGGTGTCGCCTCCTTCAGCACGGCCTGGAGCCTGACACCAGGCTGTGGATGGTCCTGTCAAATCTGATATAACAAGGAGCTGGTTACAGAATGGTGTCACCTCCTTCAGCACGGCCTGGAGCCTGACACCAGGCTGTGGATGGTCCTGTCAAATCTGATATAACAAGGAGCTGGTTACAGAACGGTGTCGCATCCTTCAGCACGGCCTGGAGCCTGACACCAGGCTGTGGATGGTCCTGTCAAATCTGATATAACAAGGAGCTGGTTACAGAACGGTGTTGCCTCCTTCAGCACGGCCTGGAGCCTGACACCAGGCTGTGGGTGGTCCTGTCATATCTGATATAACAAGGTGTTGGTTAAAGAACTGTGTCGCCACCTTCAGCACGGCCTGGAGCCTGACACCAGGCTGTGGGTGGTCCTGTCATATCTGATATAACAAGGTGTTGGTTAAAGAACTGTGTCGCCACCTTCAGCACGGCCTGGAGCCTGACACCAGGCTGTGGATGGTCCAATCAAATCTGCTTTAACAAGGAGCTGGTTACAGAACGGTGTCGCCTCCTTCAGCACGCCCTGGAGCCTGGCACCAGGCTGTGGGTCGTCCTGGCAAATCTGATGTTACAAGGAGCTGGTTACAGAACGGTGTCGCCTCCTTCAGCACGTCCTGGAGCCTAACACCAGGCTGTGGATGGGCCTGTCAAATCTGATATAACAAGGAGCTGGTTACAGAACGGTGTCGCCTCCTTCAGCACGGCCCCGAGCCTGACACCAGGCTGTGGATGGTCCTGTCAAATCTGATACAACAAGGTGCTGGTTACAGAACGGTTTTGCCTCCTTCAGCACGGCCTGGAGCCTGACACCAGGCTGTGGATGGTCCTGTCCAATCTGATATAACAAGGAGCTGATTACAGAACGGTGACATCTCCTTCAGCACGGCCTGGAGCCTGACACCAGGCTGTGGATGGTCCTGTCAGATCTGATATAACAAGGTGCTGGTTACAGAACGGTGTCGCCTCCTTCAGCACGGCTTGGAGCCTGACACCAGACTGTGGATAGTCAATCAAATCTGATATAACACGGAGCTGGTTACAGAACCGTGTCGCCTCCTTCAGCACGGCCTGGAGCCTGACACCAGGCTGTGGGTGGTCCTGTCAAATCTGATACAACAAGCAGCTGGTTACAGAACGGTGTCACCTCCTTCAGCACGGCCTGGAGCCTGACACCAGGCTGTGGATGGTGCTGTCAAATCTGATATAACAAGGAGCTGTTTACAGAACGGTGTCACCTCCTTCAGCACGGCCTGGAGCCTGACTCCAGGCTGTGGATGGTCCTGTCAAATCTGATATAACACGAAGCTGGTTACAGAAGGGTGTTGCCTCCTTCAGCACGGCCTGGAGACTGACACCAGGCTGTGGATGGTCCTGTAAAATCTGATTTAACAAGGAACTGGTTACAGAACGGTGTCGGCTCCTTCAGCACGGCCTGGAGCCTGACACCAGGCTTTGAATGTCCTGTCAAACCTGATATAACAAGGAGCTGGTTACAGAACGGTGCTGCCTCCTTCAGCACGGCCTGGAGCCTGACACCAGGCTGTGGATGGTCCTGTCAAATCTGATACAACAAGGAGCTGGTTACAGAACGGTGTCGCCTCCTTCAGCACGGCCTGGAGCCTGACACCAGGCTGTGGATGGTCCTGTCAAATCTGATACTACAAGGAGCTGGTTACAGAACGGTGTCGCCTCCTTCAATACGGCCTGGAGCCTGACACCAGGCTGTGGATGGTCCTGTCAAATCTGATACTACAAGGAGCTGGTTACAGAACGGTGTCGCCTCCTTCAGCACGGCCTGGAGCCTGACACCAGGCTGTGGATGGTCCTGTCAAATCTGATATAACAAGGTGCTGGTTACAGAACGATGTCGCCTCCTTCAGCACGGCCTGGAGCCTGACACCAGGCTGTGGATGGTCCTGTCAAATCTGATATAACAAGGTGCTGGTTACAGAACGATGTCGCCTCCTTCAGCACGGCCTGGAGCCTGACACCAGGCTGTGGATGGTCCTGTAAAATCTGATATAACAAGGTGTTGTTTACAGAACGGTGTCACCTCCTTCAGCACGGACTGGACCCTGACACCAGGCTGTGGATGGGCCTGTCAAATCTGATATAACAAGGTGCTGGTTACAGAACGGTGTCGCCTCCTTCAGCACGGCCTGGAGCCTGACACCAGGCTGTGGATGGTCCTGTCAAATCTGATATAACAAGGAGCTGGTTACAGAACGGTGACATCTCCTTCAGCATGGCATGGAGCCTGACACCAGGCTGTGGATGGTCCTGTCAAATCTGATATAACAAGGAGCTGGTTACAGAACGGTGTTGCCTCCTTCAGCACGGCCTGGAGCCTGACACCAGGCTGTGGGTGGTCCTGTCAAATCTGATATAACAAGAAGCTGGTTACAGAACGGTGTCGCCTCCTTCAGCACGGCCTGGAGCCTGACACCAAGCTGTGGATGGGCCTGTCAAATCTGATATAACAAGGAGCTGGTTACAGAATGGTGTCGCCTCCTTCAGCAGGGCCTGGAGCCTGACACTAGGCTGTGGATGGTCCAGTCAAATCTGATACAACAAGGTGCTGGTTACAGAACGGTGTCGCCTCCTTCAGCACGGCCTGGAGCCTGACACCAGGCTGTGGATGGTCCTGTCAAATCTGATATAACAAGGTTCTGGTTACAGAACGGTGTCGCCTCCTTCAGCACGGCCTGGAGCCTGACAACAGGCTGTGGGTGGTCCTGTCAAATCTGATACAACAAGGTGCTGGTTACAGAACGGTGTCGCCTCCTTCAGCGCGGCCTGGAGCCTGACACCAGGCTGTGGATGGTCCTGTCAAATCTGATATAACAAGGAGCTGGTTACAGAACGGTGTCACCTCCTTCAGCACGGCCTGGAGCCTGACACCAGGCTGTGGATGGTGCTGTCAAATCTGATATAACAAGGAGCTGGTTACAGAACGGTGTTGCCTCCTTCAGCACGGCCTGGAGCCTGACACCAGGCTGTGGATGGTCCTGTCAAATCTGATATAACAAGGAGCTGGTTACAGAACGGTGTCACCTCCTTCAGCACGGCCTGGAGCCTGACACCAGGCTGTGGATGGTGCTGTCAAATCTGATACAACAGGGTGCTGGTTACAGAACGGTGTCGCCTCCTTCAGCACGGCCTGGAGACTGACACCAGGCTGTGGATGGTCCTGTCAAATCTGATATAACAAGGAGGTGGTTACAGAACGGTGTCACCTCCTTCAGCACGGCCTGGAGCCTGACACCAGGCTGTGGATGGTCCTGTCAAATCTGATATAACAAGGAGCTGGTTACAGAACGGTGTCGCCTCCTTCAGCACGGCCTGGAGCCTGACACCAGGCTGTGGATGGTCCTGTCAAATCTGATATAACAGGGAGCTGGTTACAGAACGGTGTCGCCTCCTTCAGCACGGCCTGCAGCCTGACATCAGGCTGTGGATGGTGCTGTCAAATCTGATATAACAAGCAGCTGGTTACAGAACGGTGACACCTCCTTCAGCACGGCCTGGAGCCTGACTCCAGGCTGTGGATGGTCCTGTCAAATCTGATATAACACGGAGCTGGTTACAGAACGGTGTCAACTCCTTCAGCACGGCCTGGAGCCTGACACCAGGCTGTGGGTGGTCCTGTCAAATCTGATATAACAAGGTGTTGGTTACAGAACGGTGTCGCCACCTTCAGCACGGCCTGGAGCCTGACACCAGGCTGTGAATGGTCCTGTCAAATCTGATATAACAAGGAGCTGGTTACAGAACGGTGTCGCCTCCTTCAGCACGGCCTGGAGCCTGACACCAGGCTGTGGATGGCCCTGGCAAATCTGATACAACAAGGAGCTGGTTACAGAACGGTGTCGCCTCCTTCAGCACGGCCTGGAGCCTGACACCAGGCTGTGGATGGTCCTGTCAAATCTGATATAACAAGGAGCTGGTTACAGAACGGTGTCACCTCCTTCAGCACGCCCTGGAGCCTGACATCAGGCTGTGGATGGTCCTGTCAAATCTGATATAGCAAGGAGCTGATTACAGAACGGTGACATCTCCTTCAGCACGGCCTGGAGCCTGACACCAGGCTGTGGATGGTCCTGTCAAATTTGATATAACAAGGTGCTGGTTACAGAACGGTGTCGCCTCCTTCAGCACAGCCTGGAGCCTGACAACAGGCTGTGGATGGTCCTGTCAAAACTGATATAACAAGGAGCTGGTTACAGAACGGCGTCACCTCCTTCAGCACGGCCTGGAGCCTGACACCAGGCTGTGGATGGTCCTGTCAAATCTGATATAACAATGAGCTGGTTACAGAACGGTGTCGCCTCCTTCAGTACGGCCTGGAGCCTGACACCCGGCTGTGGATGGTCCTGTCAAATCTGATATAACAAGGAGCTGGTTACAGAACGGTGTCGCCTCCTTCAGCATGGCCTGGAGCCTGACACCAGGCTGTGGATGGTCCTGTCAAATCTGATATAACAAGGAGCTGGTTACAGAACGGTGTCACCTCCTTCAGCACGGCCTGGAGCCTGACACCAGGCTGCGGATGGTCCTGTCAAATCTGATATAACAAGGAGCTGGTTACAGAACGGTGTCGCCTCCTTCAGCACGGCCTGGAGCCTGACACCAGGTTGTGGATGGTCCTGTCAAATCTGATATAACAAGGAGCTGGTTACAGAACGGTGTCGCCTCCTTCAGCATGGCCCGGAGCCTGACACCAGGCTGTGGATGGGCCTGTCAAATCTGATGTAACAAGGAGCTGGTTACAGAACAGTGTCGCCTCCTTCAGCACGGCCTGGAGCCTGACACCAGGCTGTGGATGGTCCTGTCAAATCTGATACAACAAGGTGCTGGTTACAGAACGGTGTCGCCTCCTTCAGCGCGGCCTGGAGCCTGACACCAGGCTGTGGATGGTCCTGTCAAATCTGATAGAACAAGGAGCTGGTTACAGAACGGTGTCGCCTCCTTCAGCACGGCCTGGAGACTGACACCATGCTGTGGGTGGTCCTGTCAAATCTGATATAACAAGGAGCTGGTTACAGAACGGTTTCACCTCCTTCAGCACGGCCTGCAGCCTGACACCAGGCTGTGGATGGTCCTGTAAAATCTGATATAACAAGGAACTGGTTACAGAACGGTGTCGCGTCCTTCAGCACGGCTTGGAGCCTGACACCAGGCTGTGGATGGTCCTGTCAAATCTGATATAACAAGGAACTGGTTACAGAACGGTGTCGCCTCCTTCAGCACGGCTTGGAGCCTGACACCAGGCTGTGGATGGTCCTGTCAAATCTGATATAACAAGGAGCTGGTTACAGAACGGTGTCGCCTCCTTCAGCACGGCCTGGAGACTGACACCAGGCTGTGAATGGTCCTGTAAAATCTGATATAACTAGGAACTGGTTACAGAACGGTGTCGCCTCCTTCAGCACGGCTTGGAGCCTGACACCAGGCTGTGGATGGTCCTGTCAAATCTGATATAACAAGGAGCTGGTTACAGAACGGTGTCGCCTCCTTCAGCACGGCCTGGAGCCTGACACCAGGCTGTGGATGGTCCTGTCAAATCTGATATAACAAGGAGCTGGTTACAGAACGGTGTCGCCTCCTTCAGCACGGCCTGGAGCCTGACACCAGGCTGTGGATGTCATGTCAAATCTGATATAACAAGGAGCTGGTTACAGAACGGTGTCGCCTCCTTCAGCACGCCCTGGAGCCTGGCACCAGGCTGTGGATCGTCCTGGCAAATCTGATATAACAAGGAGCTGGTTACAGAACGGTGTCGCCTCCTTCAGCACGCCCTGGAGCCTGACACCAGGCTGTGGATGGTCCTGTCAAATCTGATATAACAAGGAGCTGGTTACAGAACGGTGTCGCCTCCTTCAGCACGGCCTGGAGCCTGACACCAGGCTGTGGATGGGCCTGTCAAATATGATATAACAAGGAGCTGGTTACAGAACGGTTTCGCCTCCTTCAGCACGGCCTGGAGCCTGACACCAGGCTGTGGATGGTCCTGTCAAATCTGATATAACAAGGTGCTGGTTACAGAACGGTGTCGCCTCCTTCAGCACGGCCTGGAGCCTGACACCAGGCTGTGGATGGTCCTGTCAAATCTGATATAACAAGGAGCTGGTTACAGAACGGTGTCGCCTCCTTGAGCACGCCCTGGAGCCTGGCACCAGGCTGTGGATCGTCCTGGCAAATCTGATATAACAAGGAGCTGGTTACAGAACGGTGTCGCCTCCTTCAGCACGGCCTGGAGCCTGACACCAGGCTGTGGATGGGCCTGTCAAATCTGATATAGCAAGGAGCTGGTTACAGAACGGTGTCGCCTCCTTCAGCACGGCCTGGAGCCTGACACCAGGCTGTGGATGGTCCTGTCAAATCTGATATAACAAGGAGCTGGTTACAGAACGGTGTCGCCTCCTTCAGCACGCCCTGGAGCCTGGCACCAGGCTGTGGATCGTCCTGGCAAATCTGATATAACAAGGAGCTGGTTACAGAACGGTGTCGCCTCCTTCAGCACGCCCTGGAGCCTGACACCAGGCTGTGGATGGTCCTGTCAAATCTGATATAACAAGGAGCTGGTTACAGAACGGTGTCGCCTCCTTCAGCACGGCCTGGAGCCTGACACCAGGCTGTGGATGGGCCTGTCAAATATGATATAACAAGGAGCTGGTTACAGAACGGTTTCGCCTCCTTCAGCACGGCCTGGAGCCTGACACCAGGCTGTGGATGGTCCTGTCAAATCTGATATAACAAGGTGCTGGTTACAGAACGGTGTCGCCTCCTTCAGCACGGCCTGGAGCCTGACACCAGGCTGTGGATGGTCCTGTCAAATCTGATATAACAAGGAGCTGGTTACAGAACGGTGTCGCCTCCTTCAGCACGCCCTGGAGCCTGGCACCAGGCTGTGGATCGTCCTGGCAAATCTGATATAACAAGGAGCTGGTTACAGAACGGTGTCGCCTCCTTCAGCACGGCCTGGAGCCTGACACCAGGCTGTGGATGGGCCTGTCAAATCTGATATAGCAAGGAGCTGGTTACAGAACGGTGTCGCCTCCTTCAGCACGGCCTGGAGCCTGACACCAGGCTGTGGATGGTCCTGTCAAATCTGATATAACAAGGTGCTGGTTACAGAACGGTGTCGCCTCCTTCAGCACAGCCTGGAGCCTGACTCCAGGCTGTGGATGGTCCTGTCAAATCTGATATAACACGGAGCTGGTTACAGAACGGTGTCGCCTCCTTCAGCATGGCCAGGAGCCTGACACCAGGCTGTGGATGGTCCTGTCAAATCTGATACAACAAGGAGCTGGTTACAGAACGGTGTCGCCTCCTTCAGCATGGCCAGGAGCCTGACACCAGGCTGTGGATGGTCCTGTAAAATCTGATATAACAAGGAGCTGGTTACAGAACGGTGTCGCCTCCTTCAGCACGGCCTGGAGCCTGACACCAGGCTGTGGATGGTCCTGTCAAATCTGATATAACAAGTAGCTGGTTACAGAACGGTGTCACCTCCTTCAGTGCGGCCTGGAGCCTGACACCAGGCTGTGGATGGTCCTGTCAAATCTGATATAACAAGGAGCTGGTTACAGAACGGTGTCGCCTCCTTCAGCACGGCCCGGAGCCTGACACCAGGCTGTGGATGGGCCTGTCAAATCTGATGTAACAAGGAGCTGGTTACAGAACGGTGTCGACTCCTTCAGCACGGCCTGGAGCCTGACACCAGGCTGTGGATGGTCCTGTCAAATCTGATACAACAAGGTGCTGGTTACAGAACGGTGTTGCCTCCTTCAGCACGGCCTGGAGACTGACACCAGGCTGTGGGTGGTCCTGTCAAATCTGATATAACAAGGAGCTGGTTACAGAACGGTGTCACCTCCTTCAGCACGGCCTGGAGCCTGACACCAGGCTGTGGATGGTGCTGTCAAATCTGATATAACAAGGAGCTGGTTACAGAACGGTTTCAACTCCTTCAGCACGGCCTGGAGCCTGACACCAGGCTGTGGATGGTCCTGTCAAATCTGATATAACAAGGAGCTGGTTACAGAACGGTTTCACCTCCTTCAGCACGGCCTGGAGCCTGACACCAGGCTGTGGATGGTCCTGTCAAATCTGATATAACAAGGAGCTGGTTACAGAACGGTGTCACCTCCTTCAGCACGGCCTGGAGCCTGACACCAGGCTGTGGATGGTCCTGTCAAATCTGATACAACAAAGTGCTGGTTACAGAACAATGTCACCTCCTTCAGCACGGCCTGGTGCCTGACACCAGACTGTGGATGGTCCTGTCAAATCTGATATAACAAGGAGCTGGTTACAGAACGGTGTCGCCTCCTTCAGCATGGCCTGGAGCCTGACACCAGGCTGTGGATGGTCCTGTCAAATCTGATACAACAAAGTGCTGGTTACAGAACAATGTCACCTCCTTCAGCACGGCCTGGTGCCTGACACCAGACTGTGGATGGTCCTGTCAAATCTGATATAACAAGGAGCTGGTTACAGAACGGTGTCGCCTCCTTCAGCACGGCCTGGAGCCTGAGACCAGGCTGTAGATGGTCCTGTCAAATCTGATATAACAAGGAACTGTTTACAGAACGGTGTCATCTCCTTCAGCACGGCCTGGAGCCTGACACCAGGCTGTGGATGGTCCTGTCAAATCTGATATAACAAGGAGCTGGTTACAGAACGGTGACATCTCCTTCAGCACGGCCTGGAGCCTGACACCAGGCTGTGGATGGTCCTGTCAAATCTGATATAACAAGGTGCTGGTTACAGAACGGTGTTGCCTCCTTCAGCACGGCCTGGAGCCTGACACCAGGCTGTGGATGGTCCTGTCAAATCTGATATAACAAGGAGCTGGTTACAGAACGGTGTCGCCTCCTTCAGCACGGCCTGGAGCCTGACAGCAGGCTGTGGATGTCCTGTCAAATCTGATATAACAAGGAGCTGGTTACAGAACGGTGTCGCCTCCTTCAGCACGCCCTGGAGCCTGGCACCAGGCTGTGGATCGTCCTGGCAAATCTGATATAACAAGGAGCTGGTTACAGAACGGTGTCGCCTCCTTCAGCACGGCCTGGAGCCTGACACCAGGCTGTGGATGGTCCTGTCAAATCTGATATAACAAGGAGCTGGTTACAGAACGGTGTCGCCTCCTTCAGCACGGCCTGGAGCCTGGCACCAGGCTGTGGATCGTCCTGGCAAATCTGATATAACAAGGTGCTGGTTACAGAACGGTGTCGCCTCCTTCAGCACGGCCTGGAGCCTGACACCAGGCTGTGGATGGGCCTGTCAAATCTGATATAACAAGGAGCTGGTTACAGAACGGTGTCGCCTCCTTCAGCACGGCCTGGAGCCTGGCACCAGGCTGTGGATCGTCCTGGCAAATCTGATATAACAAGGTGCTGGTTACAGAACGGTGTCGCCTCCTTCAGCACGGCCTGGAGCCTGACACCAGGCTTTGGATGGGCCTGTCAAATCTGATATAACAAGGAGCTGGTTACAGAACGGTGTCGCCTCCTTCAGCACGGCCTGGAGCCTGGCACCAGGCTGTGGATCGTCCTGGCAAATCTGATATAACAAGGTGCTGGTTACAGAACGGTGTCGCCTCCTTCAGCACGGCCTGGGGCCTGACTCCAGGCTGTGGATGGTCCTGTCAAATCTGATATAACACGGAGCTGGTTACAGAACGGTGTCGCCTCCTTCAGCACGGCCTGGAGCCTGACACCAGGCTGTGGATGGTCCTGTAAAATCTGATATAACAAGGAGCTGGTTACAGAACGGTGTCGCCTCCTTCAGCACGGCCTGGAGCCTGACACCAGGCTGTGGTTGGTCCTGTCAAATCTGATATAACAAGGAGCTGGTTACAGAACGGTGTCACCTCCTCCAGCACGTCCTGGAGCCTGACACCAGGCTGTGGATGGTCCTGTCAAATCTGATATAACAAGGAGCTGGTTACAGAACGGTGTCGCCTCCTTCAGCACGGCCTGGAGCCTGACACCAGGCTGTGGATGGTCCTGTCAAATCTGATATAACAAGGTGCTGGTTACAGAACGGCGTCACCTCCTTCAGCACGGCCTGGAGCCTGACAACAGGCTGTGGATGGTCCTGTCAAATCTGATACAACAAGGAGCTGGTTACAGAACGGTGTCGCCTCCTTCAGCACCGCCTGGAGCCTGACACCAGGCTGTGGATGGGCCTGTCAAATCTGATATAACAAGGAGCTGGTTACAGAACGGTGTCGCCTCCTTCAGCACGGCCTGGAGCCTGACACCAGGCTGTGGATGGTCCTGTCAAATCTGATACAACAAGGTGCTGGTTACAGAACGGTGTCGCCTCCTTCAGCAGGGTCTGGAGCCTGACACCAGGCTGTGGATGGTCCTGTCAAATCTGATATAACAAGGAGCTGATTACACAACGGTGTCGCCTCCTTCAGCACGGCCTGGAGCCTGACACCAGGCTGTGGATGGTCCTGCCAAATCTGATATAACAAGGTGCTGGTAACAGAACGGTGTCGCCTCCTTCAGCACGGCCTGGAGCCTGACACCAGGCTGTGGATGGTCCAATCAAATCTGCTTTAAGAAGGAGCTGGTTACAGAACGGTGTCGCCTCCTTCAGCACGCCCTGGAGCCTGGCACCAGGCTGTGGATCGTCCTGGCAAATCTGATGTTACAAGGAGCTGGTTACAGAACGGTGTCGCCTCCTTCAGCACGTCCTGGAGCCTAACACCAGGCTGTGGATGGGCCTGTCAAATCTGATATAACAAGGAGCTGGTTACAGAACGGTGTCGCCTCCTTCAGCACGGCCCGGAGCCTGACACCAGGCTGTGGATGGTCCTGTCAAATCTGATACAACAAGGTGCTGGTTACAGAACGGTTTCGCCTCCTTCAGCACGGCCTGGAACCTGACACCAGGCTGTGGATGGTCCTGTCCAATCTGATATAACAAGGAGCTGATTACAGAACGGTGACATCTCCTTCAGCACGGCCTGGAGCCTGACACCAGGCTGTGGATGGTCCTGTCAAATCTGATATAACAAGGTGCTGGTTACAGAACGGTGTCGCCTCCTTCAGCACGGCTTGGAGCCTGACACCAGACTGTGGATAGTCAATCAAATCTGATATAACACGGAGCTGGTTACAGAACGGTGTCGCCTCCTTCAGCACGGCCTGGAGCCTGACACCAGGCTGTGGGTGGTCCTGTCAAATCTGATACAACAAGGAGCTGGTTACAGAACGGTGTCACCTCCTTCAGCACGGCCTGGAGCCTGACACCAGGCTGTGGATGGTGCTGTCAAATCTGATATAACAAGGAGCTGTTTACAGAACGGTGTCACCTCCTTCAGCACGGCCTGGAGCCTGACTCCAGGCTGTGGATGGTCCTGTCAAATCTGATATAACACGAAGCTGGTTACAGAAGGGTGTTGCCTCCTTCAGCACGGCCTGGAGACTGACACCAGGCTGTGGATGGTCCTGTAAAATCTGATTTAACAAGGAACTGGTTACAGAACGGTGTCGGCTCCTTCAGCACGGCCTGGAGCCTGACACCAGGCTTTGAATGTCCTGTCAAACCTGATATAACAAGGAGCTGGTTACAGAACGGTGCTGCCTCCTTCAGCACGGCCTGGAGCCTGACACCAGGCTGTGGATGGTCCTGTCAAATCTGATACAACAAGGAGCTGGTTACAGAACGGTGTCGCCTCCTTCAGCACGGCCTGGAGCCTGACACCAGGCTGTGGATGGTCCTGTCAAATCTGATACTACAAGGAGCTGGTTACAGAACGGTGTCGCCTCCTTCAACACGGCCTGGAGCCTGACACCAGGCTGTGGATGGTCCTGTCAAATCTGATACTACAAGGAGCTGGTTACAGAACGGTGTCGCCTCCTTCAGCACGGCCTGGAGCCTGACACCAGGCTGTGGATGGTCCTGTCAAATCTGATATAACAAGGTGCTGGTTACAGAACGATGTCGCCTCCTTCAGCACGGCCTGGAGCCTGACACCAGGCTGTGGATGGTCCTGTCAAATCTGATATAACAAGGTGCTGGTTACAGAACGATGTCGCCTCCTTCAGCACGGCCTGGAGCCTGACACCAGGCTGTGGATGGTCCTGTCAAATCTGATATAACAAGGTGTTGTTTACAGAACGGTGTCACCTCCTTCAGCACGGACTGGACCCTGACACCAGGCTGTGGATGGGCCTGTCAAATCTGATATAACAAGGTGCTGGTTACAGAACGGTGTCGCCTCCTTCAGCACGGCCTGGAGCCTGACACCAGGCTGTGGATGGTCCTGTCAAATCTGATATAACAAGGAGCTGGTTACAGAACGGTGACATCTCCTTCAGCATGGCATGGAACCTGACACCAGGCTGTGGATGGTCCTGTCAAATCTGATATAACGAGGAGCTGGTTACAGAACGGTGTTGCCTCCTTCAGCACGGCCTGGAGCCTGACACCAGGCTGTGGGTGGTCCTGTCAAATCTGATATAACAAGAAGCTGGTTACAGAACGGTGTCGCCTCCTTCAGCACGGCCTGGAGCCTGACACCAAGCTGTGGATGGGCCTGTCAAATCTGATATAACAAGGAGCTGGTTACAGAATGGTGTCGCCTCCTTCAGCAGGGCCTGGAGCCTGACACTAGGCTGTGGATGGTCCAGTCAAATCTGATACAACAAGGTGCTGGTTACAGAACGGTGTCGCCTCCTTCAGCACGGCCTGGAGCCTGACACCAGGCTGTGGATGGTCCTGTCAAATCTGATATAACAAGGAGCTGATTACAGAACGGTGACATCTCCTTCAGCACGGCCTGGAGCCTGACACCATGCTGTGGATGTTCCTGTCAAATCTGATATAACAAGGTTCTGGTTACAGAACGGTGTCGCCTCCTTCAGCACGGCCTGGAGCCTGACAACAGGCTGTGGGTGGTCCTGTCAAATCTGATACAACAAGGTGCTGGTTACAGAACGGTGTCGCCTCCTTCAGCGCGGCCTGGAGCCTGACACCAGGCTGTGGATGGTCCTGTCAAATCTGATATAACAAGGAGCTGGTTACAGAACGGTGTCACCTCCTTCAGCACGGCCTGGAGCCTGACACCAAGCTGTGGATGGTGCTGTCAAATCTGATATAACAAGGAGCTGGTTACAGAACGGTGTTGCCTCCTTCAGCACGGCCTGGAGCCTGACACCAGGCTGTGGATGGTCCTGTCAAATCTGATATAACAAGGAGCTGGTTACAGAACGGTGTCACCTCCTTCAGCACGGCCTGGAGCCTGACACCAGGCTGTGGATATTGCTGTCAAATCTGATACAACAGGGTGCTGGTTACAGAACGGTGTCGCCTCCTTCAGCACGGCCTGGAGACTGACACCAGGCTGTGGATGGTCCTGTCAAATCTGATATAACAAGGAGGTGGTTACAGAACGGTGTCACCTCCTTCAGCACGGCCTGGAGCCTGACACCAGGCTGTGGATGGTCCTGTCAAATCTGATATAACAAGGAGCTGGTTACAGAACGGTGTCGCCTCCTTCAGCACGGCCTGGAGCCTGACACCAGGCTGTGGATGGTCCTGTCAAATCTGATATAACAGGGAGCTGGTTACAGAACGGTGTCGCCTCCTTCAGCACGGCCTGCAGCCTGACATCAGGCTGTGGATGGTGCTGTCAAATCTGATATAACAAGCAGCTGGTTACAGAACGGTGACACCTCCTTCAGCACGGCCTGGAGCCTGACTCCAGGCTGTGGATGGTCCTGTCAAATCTGATAGAACACGGAGCTGGTTACAGAACGGTGTCAACTCCTTCAGCACGGCCTGGAGCCTGACACCAGGCTGTGGGTGGTCCTGTCAAATCTGATATAACAAGGTGTTGGTTACAGAACGGTGTCGCCACCTTCAGCACGGCCTGGAGCCTGACACCAGGCTGTGAATGGTCCTGTCAAATCTGATATAACAAGGAGCTGGTTACAGAACGGTGTCGCCTCCTTCAGCACGGCCTGGAGCCTGACACCAGGCTGTGGATGGTCCTGGCAAATCTGATACAACAAGGAGCTGGTTACAGAACGGTGTCGCCTCCTTCAGCACGGCCTGGAGCCTGACACCAGGCTGTGGATGGTCCTGTCAAATCTGATATAACAAGGAGCTGGTTACAGAACGGTGTCACCTCCTTCAGCACGCCCTGGAGCCGGACATCAGGCTGTGGATGGTCCTGTCAAATCTGATATAGCAAGGAGCTGATTACAGAACGGTGACATCTCCTTCAGCACGGCCTGGAGCCTGACACCAGGCTGTGGATGGTCCTGTCAAATTTGAAAAAACAAGGTGCTGGTTACAGAACGGTGTCGCCTCCTTCAGCACAGCCTGGAGCCTGACAACAGGCTGTGGATGGTCCTGTCAAAACTGATATAACAAGGAGCTGGTTACAGAACGGCGTCACCTCCTTCAGCACGGCCTGGAGCCTGACACCAGGCTGTGGATGGTCCTATCAAATCTGATATAACACGGATCTGGTTACAGAACGGTGTCGCCTCCTTCAGCACGGTCTGGAGCCTGACACCAGGCTGTGGGTGGTCCTGTCAAATCTGATACAACAAGGTGCTGGTTACAGAACGGTGTCGCCTCCTTCAGCACGGCCTGGAGCCTGACTCCAGGCTGTGGATGGTCCTGTCAAATCTGATAGAACACGGAGCTGGTTACAGAACGGTGTCAACTCCTTCAGCACGGCCTGGAGCCTGACACCAGGCTGTGGGTGGTCCTGTCAAATCTGATATAACAAGGTGTTGGTTACAGAACGGTGTCGCCACCTTCAGCACGGCCTGGAGCCTGACACCAGGCTGTGAATGGTCCTGTCAAATCTGATATAACAAGGAGCTGGTTACAGAACGGTGTCGCCTCCTTCAGCACGGCCTGGAGCCTGACACCAGGCTGTGGATGGTCCTGGCAAATCTGATACAACAAGGAGCTGGTTACAGAACGGTGTCGCCTCCTTCAGCACGGCCTGGAGCCTGACACCAGGCTGTGGATGGTCCTGTCAAATCTGATATAACAAGGAGCTGGTTACAGAACGGTGTCACCTCCTTCAGCACGCCCTGGAGCCGGACATCAGGCTGTGGATGGTCCTGTCAAATCTGATATAGCAAGGAGCTGATTACAGAACGGTGACATCTCCTTCAGCACGGCCTGGAGCCTGACACCAGGCTGTGGATGGTCCTGTCAAATTTGAAAAAACAAGGTGCTGGTTACAGAACGGTGTCGCCTCCTTCAGCACAGCCTGGAGCCTGACAACAGGCTGTGGATGGTCCTGTCAAAACTGATATAACAAGGAGCTGGTTACAGAACGGCGTCACCTCCTTCAGCACGGCCTGGAGCCTGACACCAGGCTGTGGATGGTCCTATCAAATCTGATATAACACGGATCTGGTTACAGAACGGTGTCGCCTCCTTCAGCACGGTCTGGAGCCTGACACCAGGCTGTGGGTGGTCCTGTCAAATCTGATACAACAAGGTGCTGGTTACAGAACGGTGTCGCCTCCTTCAGCACGGCCTGGAGCCTGACACCAGGCTGTGGATGGTCCTGTCAAATCTGATATAACAAGGAGCTGGTTACAGAACGGTGTCACCTCCTTCAGCACGGCCTGGAGCCTGACACCAGGCTGTGGATGGTCCTGTCAAATCTGATATAACAATGAGCTGGTTACAGAACGGTGTCACCTCCTTCAGTACGGCCTGGAGCCTGACACCCGGCTGTGGATGGTCCTGTCAAATCTGATATAACAAGGAGCTGGTTACAGAACGGTGTCGCCTCCTTCAGCATGGGCTGGAGCCTGACACCAGGCTGTGGATGGTCCTGTCAAATCTGATATAACAAGGAGCTGGTTACAGAACGGTGTCACCTCCTTCAGCACGGCCTGGAGCCTGACACCAGGCTGCGGATGGTCCTGTCAAATCTGATATAACAAGGAGCTGGTTACAGAACGGTGTCGCCTCCTTCAGCACGGCCTGGAGCCTGACACCAGGTTGTGGATGGTCCTGTCAAATCTGATATAACAAGGAGCTGGTTACAGAACGGTGTCGCCTCCTTCAGCATGGCCCGGAGCCTGACACCAGGCTGTGGATGGGCCTGTCAAATCTGATGTAACAAGGAGCTGGTTACAGAACAGTGTCGCCTCCTTCAGCACGGCCTGGAGCCTGACACCAGGCTGTGGATGGTCCTGTCAAATCTGATACAACAAGGTGCTGGTTACAGAACGGTGTCGCCTCCTTCAGCGCGGCCTGGAGCCTGACACCAGGCTGTGGATGGTCCTGTCAAATCTGATATAACAAGGAGCTGGTTACAGAACGGTGTCACCTCCATCAGCACGGCCTGGAGCCTGACACCAGGCTGTGGATGGTCCTGTCAAATCTGATAGAACAAGGAGCTGGTTACAGAACGGTGTCGCCTCCTTCAGCACGGCCTGGAGACTGACACCATGCTGTGGGTGGTCCTGTCAAATCTGATATAACAAGGAGCTGGTTACAGAACGGTTTCACCTCCTTCAGCACGGCCTGCAGCCTGACACCAGGCTGTGAATGGTCCTGTCAAATCTGATATAACAAGGAGCTGGTTACAGAACGGTGTCGCCTCCTTCAGCACGGCCTGGAGCCTGACACCAGGCTGTGGATGGTCCTGGCAAATCTGATACAACAAGGAGCTGGTTACAGAACGGTGTCGCCTCCTTCAGCACGGCCTGGAGCCTGACACCAGGCTGTGGATGGTCCTGTCAAATCTGATATAACAAGGAGCTGGTTACAGAACGGTGTCACCTCCTTCAGCACGCCCTGGAGCCTGACATCAGGCTGTGGATGGTCCTGTCAAATCTGATATAGCAAGGAGCTGATTACAGAACGGTGACATCTCCTTCAGCACGGCCTGGAGCCTGACACCAGGCTGTGGATGGTCCTGTCAAATTTGATATAACAAGGTGCTGGTTACAGAACGGTGTCGCCTCCTTCAGCACAGCCTGGAGCCTGACAACAGGCTGTGGATGGTCCTGTCAAAACTGATATAACAAGGAGCTGGTTACAGAACGGCGTCACCTCCTTCAGCACGGCCTGGAGCCTGACACCAGGCTGTGGATGGTCCTATCAAATCTGATATAACACGGATCTGGTTACAGAACGGTGTCGCCTCCTTCAGCACGGCCTGGGGCCTGACACCAGGCTGTGGGTGGTCCTGTCAAATCTGATACAACAAGGTGCTGGTTACAGAACGGTGTCGCCTCCTTCAGCACGGCCTGGAGCCTGACACCAGGCTGTGGATGGTCCTGTCAAATCTGATATAACAAGGAGCTGGTTACAGAACGGTGTCACCTCCTTCAGCACGGCCTGGAGCCTGACACCAGGCTGTGGATGGTCCTGTCAAATCTGATATAACAATGAGCTGGTTACAGAACGGTGTCACCTCCTTCAGTACGGCCTGGAGCCTGACACCCGGCTGTGGATGGTCCTGTCAAATCTGATATAACAAGGAGCTGGTTACAGAACGGTGTCGCCTCCTTCAGCATGGGCTGGAGCCTGACACCAGGCTGTGGATGGTCCTGTCAAATCTGATATAACAAGGAGCTGGTTACAGAACGGTGTCACCTCCTTCAGCACGGCCTGGAGCCTGACACCAGGCTGCGGATGGTCCTGTCAAATCTGATATAACAAGGAGCTGGTTACAGAACGGTGTCGCCTCCTTCAGCACGGCCTGGAGCCTGACACCAGGTTGTGGATGGTCCTGTCAAATCTGATATAACAAGGAGCTGGTTACAGAACGGTGTCGCCTCCTTCAGCATGGCCCGGAGCCTGACACCAGGCTGTGGATGGGCCTGTCAAATCTGATGTAACAAGGAGCTGGTTACAGAACAGTGTCGCCTCCTTCAGCACGGCCTGGAGCCTGACACCAGGCTGTGGATGGTCCTGTCAAATCTGATACAACAAGGTGCTGGTTACAGAACGGTGTCGCCTCCTTCAGCGCGGCCTGGAGCCTGACACCAGGCTGTGGATGGTCCTGTCAAATCTGATATAACAAGGAGCTGGTTACAGAACGGTGTCACCTCCATCAGCACGGCCTGGAGCCTGACACCAGGCTGTGGATGGTCCTGTCAAATCTGATAGAACAAGGAGCTGGTTACAGAACGGTGTCGCCTCCTTCAGCACGGCCTGGAGACTGACACCATGCTGTGGGTGGTCCTGTCAAATCTGATATAACAAGGAGCTGGTTACAGAACGGTTTCACCTCCTTCAGCACGGCCTGCAGCCTGACACCAGGCTGTGGATGGTCCTGTCAAATCTGATATAACAAGGAGCTGTTTACAGAACGGTTTCACCTCCTTCAGCACGGCCTGGAGCCTGACACCAGGCTGTGGATGGTCCTGTCAAATCTGATATAACAAGGAGCTGGTTACAGAACGGTGTCACCTCCTTCAGCACGGCCTGGAGCCTGACACCAGGCTGTGGATGGTCCTGTCAAATCTGATACAACAAAGTGCTGGTTACAGAACGATGTCACCTCCTTCAGCACGGCTTGGTGCCTGACACCAGACTGTGGATGGTCCTGTCAAATCTGATATAACAAGGAGCTGGTTACAGAACGGTGTCGCCTCCTTCAGCACGGCCTGAAGCCTGAGACCAGGCTGTGGATGGTCCTGTCAAATCTGATATAACAAGGAACTGTTTACAGAACGGTGTCATCTCCTTCAGCACGGCCTGGAGCCTGACACCAGGCTGTGGATGGTCCTGTCAAATCTGATATAACAAGGAGCTGGTTACAGAACGGTGACATCTCCTCCAGCACGGCTTGGAGCCTGACACCAGGCTGTGGATGGTCCTGTCAAATCTGATATAACAAGGTGCTGGTTACAGAACGGTGTTGCCTCCTTCAGCACGGCCTGGAGCCTGACACCAGGCTGTGGATGGTCCTGTCAAATCTGATATAACAAGGAGCTGGTTACAGAACGGTGTCGCCTCCTTCAGCACGGCCTGGAGCCTGACAGCAGGCTGTGGATAGTCCTGTCAAATCTGATACAACAAGGTGCTGGTTACAGAACGGTGTCACCTCCTTCAGCACGGCCTGGAGACTGACAACAGGCTGTGGATGGTCCTGTAAAATCTGATATAACAAGGAACTGGTTACAGAACGGTGTCGCGTCCTTCAGCACGGCTTGGAGCCTGACACCAGGCTGTGGATGGTCCTGTCAAATCTGATATAACAAGGAACTGGTTACAGAACGGTGTCGCCTCCTTCAGCACGGCTTGGAGCCTGACACCAGGCTGTGGATGGTCCTGTCAAATCTGATATAACAAGGAGCTGGTTACAGAACGGTGTCGCCTCCTTCAGCACGGCCCGGAGCCTGACACCAGGCTGTGGATGTCCTGTCAAAGCTGATATAACAAGGAGCTGGTTACAGAACGGTGTCGCCTCCTTCAGCACGGCCTGGAGACTGACACCAGGCTGTGGATGGTCCTGTAAAATCTGATATAACTAGGAACTGGTTACAGAACGGTGTCGCCTCCTTCAGCACGGCTTGGAGCCTGACACCAGGCTGTGGATGGTCCTGTCAAATCTGATATAACAAGGAGCTGGTTACAGAACGGTGTCGCCTCCTTCAGCACGGCCTGGAGCCTGACACCAGGCTGTGGATGGTCCTGTCAAATCTGATATAACAAGGAGCTGGTTACAGAACGGTGTCGCCTCCTTCAGCACGGCCTGGAGCCTGACACCAGGCTGTGGATGTCATGTCAAATCTGATATAACAAGGAGCTGGTTACAGAACGGTGTCGCCTCCTTCAGCACGCCCTGGAGCCTGGCACCAGGCTGTGGATCGTCCTGGCAAATCTGATATAACAAGGAGCTGGTTACAGAACGGTGTCGCCTCCTTCAGCACGCCCTGGAGCCTGACACCAGGCTGTGGATGGTCCTGTCAAATCTGATATAACAAGGAGCTGGTTACAGAACGGTGTCGCCTCCTTCAGCACGGCCTGGAGCCTGACACCAGGCTGTGGATGGGCCTGTCAAATATGATATAACAAGGAGCTGGTTACAGAACGGTGTCGCCTCCTTCAGCACGGCCTGGAGCCTGACACCAGGCTGTGGATGGTCCTGTCAAATCTGATATAACAAGGTGCTGGTTACAGAACGGTGTCGCCTCCTTCAGCACGGCCTGGAGCCTGACACCAGGCTGTGGATGGTCCTGTCAAATCTGATATAACAAGGAGCTGGTTACAGAACGGTGTCGCCTCCTTCAGCACGCCCTGGAGCCTGGCACCAGGCTGTGGATCGTCCTGGAAAATCTGATATAACAAGGAGCTGGTTACAGAACGGTGTCGCCTCCTTCAGCACGGCCTGGAGCCTGACACCAGGCTGTGGATGGGCCTGTCAAATCTGATATAGCAAGGAGCTGGTTACAGAACGGTGTCGCCTCCTTCAGCACGGCCTGGAGCCTGACACCAGGCTGTGGATGGTCCTGTCAAATCTGATATAACAAGGTGCTGGTTACAGAACGGTGTCGCCTCCTTCAGCACGGCCTGGAGCCTGACTCCAGGCTGTGGATGGTCCTGTCAAATCTGATATAACACGGAGCTGGTTACAGAACGGTGTCGCCTCCTTCAGCACGGCCTGGAGCCTGACACCAGGCTGTGGATGGTCCTGTCAAATCTGATACAACAAGGAGCTGGTTACAGAACGGCGTCGCCTCCTTCAGCATGGCCAGGAGCCTGACACCAGGCTGTGGATGGTCCTGTAAAATCTGATATAACAAGGAGCTGGTTACAGAACGGTGTCGCCTCCTTCAGCACGGCCTGGAGCCTGACACCAGGCTGTGGATGGTCCTGTCAAATCTGATATAACAAGGAGCTGGTTACAGAACGGTGTCGCCTCCTTCAGCACGGCCTGGAGCCTGACACCAGGTTGTGGATGGTCCTGTCAAATCTGATATAACAAGGAGCTGGTTACAGAACGGTGTCGCCTCCTTTAGCATGGCCCGGAGCCTGACACCAGGCTGTGGATGGGCCTGTCAAATCTGATGTAACAAGGAACTGGTTACAGAACAGTGTCGCCTCCTTCAGCACGGCCTGGAGCCTGACACCAGGCTGTGGATGGTCCTGTCAAATCTGATGCAACAAGGTGCTGGTTACAGAACGGTGTCGCCTCCTTCAGCGCGGCCTGGAGCCTGACACCAGGCTGTGGATGGTCCTGTCAAATCTGATATAACAAGGAGCTGGTTACAGAACGGTGTCACCTCCATCAGCACGGCCTGGAGCCTGACACCAGGCTGTGGATGGTCCTGTCAAATCTGATAGAACAAGGAGCTGGTTACAGAACGGTGTCGCCTCCTTCAGCACGGCCTGGAGACTGACACCATGCTGTGGGTGGTCCTGTCAAATCTGATATAACAAGGAGCTGGTTACAGAACGGTTTCACCTCCTTCAGCACGGCCTGCAGCCTGACACCAGGCTGTGGATGGTCCTGTCAAATCTGATATAACAAGGAGCTGTTTACAGAACGGTTTCACCTCCTTCAGCACGGCCTGGAGCCTGACACCAGGCTGTGGATGGTCCTGTCAAATCTGATATAACAAGGAGCTGGTTACAGAACGGTGTCACCTCCTTCAGCACGGCCTGGAGCCTGACACCAGGCTGTGGATGGTCCTGTCAAATCTGATACAACAAAGTGCTGGTTACAGAACGATGTCACCTCCTTCAGCACGGCTTGGTGCCTGACACCAGACTGTGGATGGTCCTGTCAAATCTGATATAACAAGGAGCTGGTTACAGAACGGTGTCGCCTCCTTCAGCACGGCCTGAAGCCTGAGACCAGGCTGTGGATGGTCCTGTCAAATCTGATATAACAAGGAACTGTTTACAGAACGGTGTCATCTCCTTCAGCACGGCCTGGAGCCTGACACCAGGCTGTGGATGGTCCTGTCAAATCTGATATAACAAGGAGCTGGTTACAGAACGGTGACATCTCCTCCAGCACGGCTTGGAGCCTGACACCAGGCTGTGGATGGTCCTGTCAAATCTGATATAACAAGGTGCTGGTTACAGAACGGTGTTGCCTCCTTCAGCTCGGCCTGGAGCCTGACACCAGGCTGTGGATGGTCCTGTCAAATCTGATATAACAAGGAGCTGGTTACAGAACGGTGTCGCCTCCTTCAGCACGGCCTGGAGCCTGACAGCAGGCTGTGGATAGTCCTGTCAAATCTGATACAACAAGGTGCTGGTTACAGAACGGTGTCACCTCCTTCAGCACGGCCTGGAGACTGACACCAGGCTGTGGATGGTCCTGTAAAATCTGATATAACAAGGAACTGGTTACAGAACGGTGTCGCGTCCTTCAGCACGGCTTGGAGCCTGACACCAGGCTGTGGATGGTCCTGTCAAATCTGATATAACAAGGAACTGGTTACAGAACGGTGTCGCCTCCTTCAGCACGGCTTGGAGCCTGACACCAGGCTGTGGATGGTCCTGTCAAATCTGATATAACAAGGAGCTGGTTACAGAACGGTGTCGCCTCCTTCAGCACGGCCCGGAGCCTGACACCAGGCTGTGGATGTCCTGTCAAAGCTGATATAACAAGGAGCTGGTTACAGAACGGTGTCGCCTTCTTCAGCACGGCCTGGAGACTGACACCAGGCTGTGGATGGTCCTGTAAAATCTGATATAACTAGGAACTGGTTACAGAACGGTGTCGCCTCCTTCAGCACGGCTTGGAGCCTGACACCAGGCTGTGGATGGTCCTGTCAAATCTGATATAACAAGGAGCTGGTTACAGAACGGTGTCGCCTCCTTCAGCACGGCCTGGAGCCTGACACCAGGCTGTGGATGGTCCTGTCAAATCTGATATAACAAGGAGCTGGTTACAGAACGGTGTCGCCTCCTTCAGCACGGCCTGGAGCCTGACACCAGGCTGTGGATGTCATGTCAAATCTGATATAACAAGGAGCTGGTTACAGAACGGTGTCGCCTCCTTCAGCACGCCCTGGAGCCTGGCACCAGGCTGTGGATCGTCCTGGCAAATCTGATATAACAAAGAGCTGGTTACAGAACGGTGTCGCCTCCTTCAGCACGCCCTGGAGCCTGACACCAGGCTGTGGATGGTCCTGTCAAATCTGATATAACAAGGAGCTGGTTACAGAACGGTGTCGCCTCCTTCAGCACGGCCTGGAGCCTGACACCAGGCTGTGGATGGGCCTGTCAAATATGATATAACAAGGAGGTGGTTACAGAACGGTGTCGCCTCCTTCAGCACGGCCTGGAGCCTGACACCAGGCTGTGGATGGTCCTGTCAAATCTGATATAACAAGGTGCTGGTTACAGAACGGTGTCGCCTCCTTCAGCACGGCCTGGAGCCTGACACCAGGCTGTGGATGGTCCTGTCAAATCTGATATAACAAGGAGCTGGTTACAGAACGGTGTCGCCTCCTTCAGCACGCCCTGGAGCCTGGCACCAGGCTGTGGATCGTCCTGGCAAATCTGATATAACAAGGAGCTGGTTACAGAACGGTGTCGCCTCCTTCAGCACGGCCTGGAGCCTGACACCAGGCTGTGGATGGGCCTGTCAAATCTGATATAGCAAGGAGCTGGTTACAGAACGGTGTCGCCTCCTTCAGCACGGCCTGGAGCCTGACACCAGGCTGTGGATGGTCCTGTCAAATCTGATATAACAAGGTGCTGGTTACAGAACGGTGTCGCCTCCTTCAGCACGGCCTGGAGCCTGACTCCAGGCTGTGGATGGTCCTGTCAAATCTGATATAACACGGAGCTGGTTACAGAACGGTGTCGCCTCCTTCAGCACGGCCTGGAGCCTGACACCAGGCTGTGGATGGTCCTGTCAAATCTGATACAACAAGGAGCTGGTTACAGAACGGTGTCGCCTCCTTCAGCATGGCCAGGAGCCTGACACCAGGCTGTGGATGGTCCTGTAAAATCTGATATAACAAGGAGCTGGTTACAGAACGGTGTCGCCTCCTTCAGCACGGCCTGGAGCCTGACACCAGGCTGTGGATGGTCCTGTCAAATCTGATATAACAAGGAGCTGGTTACAGAACGGTGTCACCTCCTTCAGTGCGGCCTGGAGCCTGACACCAGGCTGTGGATGGTCCTGTCAAATCTGATATAACAAGGAGCTGGTTACAGAACGGTGTCGCCTCCTTTAGCACGGCCCGGAGCCTGACACCAGGCTGTGGATGGGCCTGTCAAATCTGATGTAACAAGGAGCTGGTTACAGAACGGTGTCGACTCCTTCAGCACGGCCTGGAGCCTGACACCAGGCTGTGGATGGTCCTGTCAAATCTGATACAACAAGGTGCTGGTTACAGAACGGTGTTGCCTCCTTCAGCACGGCCCGGAGCCTGACACCAGGCTGTGGATGGTCCTGTCAAATCTGATATAACAAGGAGCTGGTTACAGAACGGTGTCACCTCCATCAGCACGGCCTGGAGCCTGACACCAGGCTGTGGATGGTCCTGTCAAATCTGATAGAACAAGGAGCTGGTTACAGAACGGTGTCGCCTCCTTCAGCACGGCCTGGAGACTGACACCAGGCTGTGGGTGGTCCTGTCAAATCTGATATAACAAGGAGCTGGTTACAGAACGGTGTCACCTCCTTCAGCACGGCCTGGAGCCTGACACCAGGCTGTGGATGGTGCTGTCAAATCTGATATAACAAGGAGCTGGTTACAGAACGGTTTCAACTCCTTCAGCACGGCCTGGAGCCTGACACCAGGCTGTGGATGGTCCTGTCAAATCTGATATAACAAGGAGCTGGTTACAGAACGGTTTCACCTCCTTCAGCACGGCCTGGAGCCTGACACCAGGCTGTGGATGGTCCTGTCAAATCTGATATAACAAGGAGCTGGTTACAGAACGGTGTCACCTCCTTCAGCACGGCCTGGAGCCTGACACCAGGCTGTGGATGGTCCTGTCAAATCTGATACAACAAAGTGCTGGTTACAGAACAATGTCACCTCCTTCAGCACGGCCTGGTGCCTGACACCAGACTGTGGATGGTCCTGTCAAATCTGATATAACAAGGAGCTGGTTACAGAACGGTGTCGCCTCCTTCAGCATGGCCTGGAGCCTGACACCAGGCTGTGGATGGTCCTGTCAAATCTGATACAACAAAGTGCTGGTTACAGAACAATGGAACCTCCTTCAGCACGGCCTGGTGCCTGACACCAGACTGTGGATGGTCCTGTCAAATCTGATATAACAAGGAGCTGGTTACAGAACGGTGTCGCCTCCTTCAGCACGGCCTGGAGCCTGAGACCAGGCTGTAGATGGTCCTGTCAAATCTGATATAACAAGGAACTGTTTACAGAACGGTGTCATCTCCTTCAGCACGGCCTGGAGCCTGACACCAGGCTGTGGATGGTCCTGTCAAATCTGATATAACAAGGAGCTGGTTACAGAACGGTGTCGCCTCCTTCAGCACGGCCCGGAGCCTGACACCAGGCTGTGGATGGGCCTGTCAAATCTGATGTAACAAGGAGCTGGTTACAGAACGGTGTCGACTCCTTCAGCACGGCCTGGAGCCTGACACCAGGCTGTGGATGGTCCTGTCAAATCTGATACAACAAGGTGCTGGTTACAGAACGGTGTTGCCTCCTTCAGCACGGCCCGGAGCCTGACACCAGGCTGTGGATGGTCCTGTCAAATCTGATATAACAAGGAGCTGGTTACAGAACGGTGTCACCTCCATCAGCACGGCCTGGAGCCTGACACCAGGCTGTGGATGGTCCTGTCAAATCTGATAGAACAAGGAGCTGGTTACAGAACGGTGTCGCCTCCTTCAGCACGGCCTGGAGACTGACACCAGGCTGTGGGTGGTCCTGTCAAATCTGATGTAACAAGGAGCTGGTTACAGAACGGTGTCACCTCCTTCAGCACGGCCTGGAGCCTGACACCAGGCTGTGGATGGTGCTGTCAAATCTGATATAACAAGGAGCTGGTTACAGAACGGTTTCACCTCCTTCAGCACGGCCTGGAGCCTGACACCAGGCTGTGGATGGTCCTGTCAAATCTGATATAACAAGGAGCTGGTTACAGAACGGTTTCACCTCCTTCAGCACGGCCTGGAGCCTGACACCAGGCTGTGGATGGTCCTGTCAAATCTGATATAACAAGGAGCTGGTTACAGAACGGTGTCACCTCCTTCAGCACGGCCTGGAGCCTGACACCAGGCTGTGGATGGTCCTGTCAAATCTGATACAACAAAGTGCTGGTTACAGAACAATGTCACCTCCTTCAGCACGGCCTGGTGCCTGACACCAGACTGTGGATGGTCCTGTCAAATCTGATATAACAAGGAGCTGGTTACAGAACGGTGTCGCCTCCTTCAGCATGTCCTGGAGCCTGACACCAGGCTGTGGATGGTCCTGTCAAATCTGATACAACAAAGTGCTGGTTACAGAACAATGTCACCTCCTTCAGCACGGCCTGGTGCCTGACACCAGACTGTGGATGGTCCTGTCAAATCTGATATAACAAGGAGCTGGTTACAGAACGGTGTCGCCTCCTTCAGCACGGCCTGGAGCCTGAGACCAGGCTGTAGATGGTCCTGTCAAATCTGATATAACAAGGAACTGTTTACAGAACGGTGTCATCTCCTTCAGCACGGCCTGGAGCCTGACACCAGGCTGTGGATGGTCCTGTCAAATCTGATATAACAAGGAGCTGGTTACAGAACGGTGACATCTCCTTCAGCACGGCCTGGAGCCTGACACCAGGCTGTGGATGGTCCTGTCAAATCTGATATAACAAGGTGCTGGTTACAGAACGGTGTTGCCTCCTTCAGCACGGCCTGGAGCCTGACACCAGGCTGTGGATGGTCCTGTCAAATCTGATATAACAAGGAGCTGGTTACAGAACGGTGTCGCCTCCTTCAGCACGGCCTGGAGCCTGACAGCAGGCTGTGGATGTCCTGTCAAATCTGATATAACAAGGAGCTGGTTACAGAACGGTGTCGCCTCCTTCAGCACGGCCTGGAGCCTGACACCAGGCTGTGGATGGTCCTGTCAAATATGATATAACAAGGAGCTGGTTACAGAACGGTGTCGCCTCCTTCAGCACGGCCTGGAGCCTGACACCAGGCTGTGGATGGGCCTGTCAAATCTGATATAACAAGGAGTTGGTTACAGAACGGTGTCGCCTCCTTCAGCACGGCCTGGAGCCTGGCACCAGGCTGTGGATCGTCCTGGCAAATCTGATATAACAAGGTGCTGGTTACAGAACGGTGTCGCCTCCTTCAGCACGGCCTGGAGCCTGACACCAGGCTGTGGATGGGCCTGTCAAATCTGATATAACAAGGAGCTGGTTACAGAACGGTGTCGCCTCCTTCAGCACGGCCTGGAGCCTGGCACCAGGCTGTGGATCGTCCTGGCAAATCTGATATAACAAGGTGCTGGTTACAGAACGGTGTCGCCTCCTTCAGCACGGCCTGGGGCCTGACTCCAGGCTGTGGATGGTCCTGTCAAATCTGATATAACACGGAGCTGGTTACAGAACGGTGTCGCCTCCTTCAGCACGGCCTGGAGCCTGACACCAGGCTGTGGATGGTCCTGTAAAATCTGATATAACAAGGAGCTGGTTACAGAACGGTGTCGCCTCCTTAAGCACGGCCTGGAGCCTGACACCAGGCTGTGGATGGTCCTGTCAAATCTGATATAACAAGGAGCTGGTTACAGAACGGTGTCACCTCCTCCAGCACGTCCTGGAGCCTGACACCAGGCTGTGGATGGTCCTGTCAAATCTGATATAACAAGGAGCTGGTTACAGAACGGTGTCGCCTCCTTCAGCACGGCCTGGAGCCTGACACCAGGCTGTGGATGGTCCTGTCAAATCTGATATAACAAGGTGCTGGTTACAGAACGGCGTCACCTCCTTCAGCACGGCCTGGAGCCTGACAACAGGCTGTGGATGGTCCTGTCAAATCTGATACAACAAGGAGCTGGTTACAGAACGGTGTCGCCTCCTTCAGCACCGCCTGGAGCCTGACACCAGGCTGTGGATGGGCCTGTCAAATCTGATATAACAAGGAGCTGGTTACAGAACGGTGTCGCCTCCTTCAGCACGGCCTGGAGCCTGACACCAGGCTGTGGATGGTCCTGTCAAATCTGATATAACAAGGAGCTGATTACACAACGGTGTCGCCTCCTTCAGCACGGCCTGGAGCCTGACACCAGGCTGTGGATGGTCCTGCCAAATCTGATATAACAAGGTGCTGGTAACAGAACGGTGTCGCCTCCTTCAGCACGGCCTGGAGCCTGACACCAGGCTGTGGATGGTCCTGTCAAATCTGATAAAGCAAGGAGCTGGTTACAGAACGGTGTCGCCTCCTTCAGCACGGCCTGGAGCCTGACACCTTGCTGTGGATGGTCCTGTCAAATCTGATACAACAAGGAGCTGGTTGCAGAACGGTGTCGCCTCCTTCAGCACGGCCTGGAGCCTGACACAAGGCTGTGGATGGTCCTCTCAAATCTGATACAACAAGGAGCTGGTTACAGAACGGTGTCATCTCCTTCAGCACGGCCTGGATCCTGACACCAGGCTGTAGATTGTCCTGTCAAATCTGATATAACAAGGAGCTGGTTACAGAACGGTGTCACCTCCTTCAGCACGGCCTGGAGCCTGACACCAGGCTGTGGATGGTGCTGTCAAATCTGATATAACAAGGTGCTGGTTACAGAACGGTGACACCTCCTTCAGCACGGCCTGGAGCCTGACTCGAGGCTGTGGATGGTCCTGTCAAATCTGATATAACACGGAGCTGGTTACAGAACGGTGTCGCCTCCTTCAGCACGGCCTGGAGCCTGACACCAGGCTGTGGATGGTCCTGTCGAATCTGATACAACAAGGAGCTGGTTACAGAACGGTGTCACCTCCTTCAGCACGGCCTGGAGCCTGACACCAGGCTGTGGATGGTGCTGTCAAATCTGATATAACAAGGAGCTGGTTACAGAACGGTTTCACCTCCTTCAGCACGGCCTGGAGCCTGACACCAGGCTGTGGATGGTCCTGTCAAATCTGATATAACAAGGAGCTGGTTACAGAACGGTTTCACCTCCTTCAGCACGGCCTGGAGCCTGACACAAGGCTGTGGATGGTCCTGTCAAATCTGATATAACAAGGAGCTGGTTACAGAACGGTGTCACCTCCTTCAGCACGGCCTGGAGCCTGACACCAGGCTGTGGATGGTCCTGTCAAATCTGATACAACAAAGTGCTGGTTACAGAACAATGTCACCTCCTTCAGCACGGCCTGGTGCCTGACACCAGACTGTGGATGGTCCTGTCAAATCTGATATAACAAGGAGCTGGTTACAGAACGGTGTCGCCTCCTTCAGCATGGCCTGGAGCCTGACACCAGGCTGTGGATGGTCCTGTCAAATCTGATACAACAAAGTGCTGGTTACAGAACAATGTCACCTCCTTCAGCACGGCCTGGTGCCTGACACCAGACTGTGGATGGTCCTGTCAAATCTGATATAACAAGGAGCTGGTTACAGAACGGTGTCGCCTCCTTCAGCACGGCCTGGAGCCTGAGACCAGGCTGTAGATGGTCCTGTCAAATCTGATATAACAAGGAACTGTTTACAGAACGGTGTCATCTCCTTCAGCACGGCCTGGAGCCTGACACCAGGCTGTGGATGGTCCTGTCAAATCTGATATAACAAGGAGCTGGTTACAGAACGGTGACATCTCCTTCAGCACGGCCTGGAGCCTGACACCAGGCTGTGGATGGTCCTGTCAAATCTGATATAACAAGGTGCTGGTTACAGAACGGTGTTGCCTCCTTCAGCACGGCCTGGAGCCTGACACCAGGCTGTGGATGGTCCTGTCAAATCTGATATAACAAGGAGCTGGTTACAGAACGGTGTCGCCTCCTTCAGCACGGCCTGGAGCCTGACAGCAGGCTGTGGATGTCCTGTCAAATCTGATATAACAAGGAGCTGGTTACAGAACGGTGTCGCCTCCTTCAGCACGGCCTGGAGCCTGACACCAGGCTGTGGATGGTCCTGTCAAATATGATATAACAAGGAGCTGGTTACAGAACGGTGTCGCCTCCTTCAGCACGGCCTGGAGCCTGACACCAGGCTGTGGATGGGCCTGTCAAATCTGATATAACAAGGAGCTGGTTACAGAACGGTGTCGCCTCCTTCAGCACGGCCTGGAGCCTGGCACCAGGCTGTGGATCGTCCTGGCAAATCTGATATAACAAGGTGCTGGTTACAGAACGGTGTCGCCTCCTTCAGCACGGCCTGGAGCCTGACACCAGGCTGTGGATGGGCCTGTCAAATCTGATATAACAAGGAGCTGGTTACAGAACGGTGTCGCCTCCTTCAGCACGGCCTGGAGCCTGGCACCAGGCTGTGGATCGTCCTGGCAAATCTGATATAACAAGGTGCTGGTTACAGAACGGTGTCGCCTCCTTCAGCACGGCCTGGGGCCTGACTCCAGGCTGTGGATGGTCCTGTCAAATCTGATATAACACGGAGCTGGTTACAGAACGGTGTCGCCTCCTTCAGCACGGCCTGGAGCCTGACACCAGGCTGTGGATGGTCCTGTAAAATCTGATATAACAAGGAGCTGGTTACAAAAAGGTGTCGCCTCCTTCAGCACGGCCTGGAGCCTGACACCAGGCTGTGGATGGTCCTGTCAAATCTGATATAACAAGGAGCTGGTTACAGAACGGTGTCACCTCCTCCAGCACGTCCTGGAGCCTGACACCAGGCTGTGGATGGTCCTGTCAAATCTGATATAACAAGGAGCTGGTTACAGAACGGTGTCGCCTCCTTCAGCACGGCCTGGAGCCTGACACCAGGCTGTGGATGGTCCTGTCAAATCTGATATAACAAGGTGCTGGTTACAGAACGGCGTCACCTCCTTCAGCACGGCCTGGAGCCTGACAACAGGCTGTGGATGGTCCTGTCAAATCTGATACAACAAGGAGCTGGTTACAGAACGGTGTCGCCTCCTTCAGCACCGCCTGGAGCCTGACACCAGGCTGTGGATGGGCCTGTCAAATCTGATATAACAAGGAGCTGGTTACAGAACGGTGTCGCCTCCTTCAGCACGGCCTGGAGCCTGACACCAGGCTGTGGATGGTCCTGTCAAATCTGATACAACAAGGTGCTGGTTACAGAACGGTGTCGCCTCCTTCAGCAGGGTCTGGAGCCTGACACCAGGCTGTGGATGGTCCTGTCAAATCTGATATAACAAGGAGCTGATTACACAACGGTGTCGCCTCCTTCAGCACGGCCTGGAGCCTGACACCAGGCTGTGGATGGTCCTGCCAAATCTGATATAACAAGGTGCTGGTAACAGAACGGTGTCGCCTCCTTCAGCACGGCCTGGAGCCTGACACCAGGCTGTGGATGGTCCTGTCAAATCTGATAAAGCAAGGAGCTGGTTACAGAACGGTGTCGCCTCCTTCAGCACGGCCTGGAGCCTGACACCTTGCTGTGGATGGTCCTGTCAAATCTGATACAACAAGGAGCTGGTTGCAGAACGGTGTCGCCTCCTTCAGCACGGCCTGGAGCCTGACACAAGGCTGTGGATGGTCCTCTCAAATCTGATACAACAAGGAGCTGGTTACAGAACGGTGTCATCTCCTTCAGCACGGCCTGGATCCTGACACCAGGCTGTAGATTGTCCTGTCAAATCTGATATAACAAGGAGCTGGTTACAGAACGGTGTCACCTCCTTCAGCACGGCCTGGAGCCTGACACCAGGCTGTGGATGGTGCTGTCAAATCTGATATAACAAGGTGCTGGTTACAGAACGGTGACACCTCCTTCAGCACGGCCTGGAGCCTGACTCGAGGCTGTGGATGGTCCTGTCAAATCTGATATAACACGGAGCTGGTTACAGAACGGTGTCGCCTCCTTCAGCACGGCCTGGAGCCTGACACCAGGCTGTGGATGGTCCTGTCGAATCTGATACAACAAGGAGCTGGTTACAGAACGGTGTCACCTCCTTCAGCACGGCCTGGAGCCTGACACCAGGCTGTGGATGGGGCTGTCAAATCTGATATAACAAGCAGCTGGTTACAGAACGGTGACACCTCCTTCAGCACGGCCTGTAGCCTGACACCAGGCTGTGGATGGTCCTGTCAAATCTGATATAACACGGAGCTGGTTACAGAACGGTGTCGCCTCCTTCAGCAAGGCCTTGAGCCTGACACCATGTTGTGGGTGGTCCTGTCAAACCTGATATAACAAGGTGTTGGTTACAGAACGGTGTCGCCTCCTTCAGCACGGCCTGGAGCCTGACTCCAGGCTGTGGATGGTCCTGTCAAATCTGATATAACACGGAGCTGGTTACAGAACGGTGTCGCCTCCTTCAGCACGGCCTGGAGCCTGACACCAGGCTGTGGGTGGTCCTGTCAAATCTGATATAACAAGGTGTTGGTTACAGAACGGTGTCGCCACCTTCAGCACGGCCTGGAGCCTGGCACCCAGCTGTGGATAGTCCTGGCAAATCTGATATAACAAGGAGCTGGTTACAGAACGGTGTCGCCTCCTTCAGCACGCCCTGGAGCCTGGCACCAGGCTGTGGATGGTCCTGGCAAATCTGATATAACAAGGAGCTGGTTACAGAACGGTGTCGCCTCCTTCAGCACTGCCTGGAGCCTGACACCAGGCTGTGGATGGGCCTGTCAAATCTGATATAACTAGGAGCTGGTTACAGAACGGTGTCGCCTCCTTCAGCACAGCCTGGAGCCTGACACCAGGCTGTGGATGGTCCTGTCAAATCTGATACAACAAGGAGCTGGTTACAGAACGGTGTCGCCTCCTTCAGCACGGCCTGGAGCCTGACAGCAGGCTGTGGATAGTCCTGTCAAATCTGATACAACAAGGTGCTGGTTACATAACGGTGTCACCTCCTTCAGCACGGCCTGGAGACTGACACCAGGCTGTGGATGGTCCTGTAAAATCTGATATAACAAGGAACTGGTTACAGAACGGTGTCGCGTCCTTCAGCACGGCTTGGAGCCTCACACCAGGCTGTGGATGGTCCTGTCAAATCTGATATAACAAGGAACTGGTTACAGAACGGTGTCGCCTCCTTCAGCACGGCTTGGAGCGTGACACCAGGCTGTGGATGGTCCTGTCAAATCTGATATAACAAGGAGCTGGTTACAGAACGGTGTCGCCTCCTTCAGCACGGCCCGGAGCCTGACACCAGGCTGTGGATGTCCTGTCAAATCTGATATAACAAGGAGCTGGTTACAGAACGGTGTCGCCTCCTTCAGCACGGCCTGGAGACTGACACCAGGCTGTGGATGGTCCTGTAAAATCTGATATAACTAGGAACTGGTTACAGAACGGTGTCGACTCCTTCAGCACGGCCTGGAGCCTGACACCAGGCTGTGGATGGTCCTGTCAAATCTGATACAACAAGGTGCTGGTTACAGAACGGTGTTGCCTCCTTCAGCACGGCCCGGAGCCTGACACCAGGCTGTGGATGGTCCTGTCAAATCTGATATAACAAGGAGCTGGTTACAGAACGGTGTCACCTCCATCAGCACGGCCTGGAGCCTGACACCAGGCTGTGGATGGTCCTGTCAAATCTGATAGAACAAGGAGCTGGTTACAGAACGGTGTCGCCTCCTTCAGCACGGCCTGGAGACTGACACCAGGCTGTGGGTGGTCCTGTCAAATCTGATATAACAAGGAGCTGGTTACAGAACGGTGTCACCTCCTTCAGCACGGCCTGGAGCCTGACACCAGGCTGTGGATGGTGCTGTCAAATCTGATATAACAAGGAGCTGGTTACAGAACGGCTTCACCTCCTTCAGCACGGCCTGGAGCCTGACACCAGGCTGTGGATGGTCCTGTCAAATCTGATATAACAAGGAGCTGGTTACAGAACGGTTTCACCTCCTTCAGCACGGCCTGGAGCCTGACACCAGGCTGTGGATGGTCCTGTCAAATCTGATATAACAAGGAGCTGGTTACAGAACGGTGTCACCTCCTTCAGCACAGCCTGGAGCCTGACACCAGGCTGTGGATGGTCCTGTCAAATCTGATACAACAAAGTGCTGGTTACAGAACAATGTCACCTCCTTCAGCACGGCCTGGTGCCTGACACCAGACTGTGGATGGTCCTGTCAAATCTGATATAACAAGGAGCTGGTTACAGAACGGTGTCGCCTCCTTCAGCATGGCCTGGAGCCTGACACCAGGCTGTGGATGGTCCTGTCAAATCTGATACAACAAAGTGCTGGTTACAGAACAATGTCACCTCCTTCAGCACGGCCTGGTGCCTGACACCAGACTGTGGATGGTCCTGTCAAATCTGATATAACAAGGAGCTGGTTACAGAACGGTGTCGCCTCCTTCAGCACGGCCTGGAGCCTGAGACCAGGCTGTAGATGGTCCTGTCAAATCTGATATAACAAGGAACTGTTTACAGAACGGTGTCATCTCCTTCAGCATGGCCTGGAGCCTGACACCAGGCTGTGGATGGTCCTGTCAAATCTGATATAACAAGGAGCTGGTTACGGAACGGTGACATCTCCTTCAGCACGGCCTGGAGCCTGACACCAGGCTGTGGATGGTCCTGTCAAATCTGATATAACAAGGTGCTGGTTACAGAACGGTGTTGCCTCCTTCAGCACGGCCTGGAGCCTGACACCAGGCTGTGGATGGTCCTGTCAAATCTGATATAACAAGGAGCTGGTTACAGAACGGTGTCGCCTCCTTCAGCACGGCCTGGAGCCTGACAGCAGGCTGTGGATGTCCTGTCAAATCTGATATAACAAGGAGCTGGTTACAGAACGGTGTCGCCTCCTTCAGCACGGCCTGGAGCCTGACACCAGGCTGTGGATGGTCCTGTCAAATCTGATATAACAAGGAGCTGGTTACAGAACGGTGTCGCCTCCTTCAGCACGGCCTGGAGCCTGACACCAGGCTGTGGATTGGCCTGTCAAATCTGATATAACAAGGAGCTGGTTACAGAACGGTGTCGCCTACTTCAGCACGGCCTGGAGCCTGGCACCAGGCTGTGGATCGTCCTGGCAAATCTGATATAACAAGGTGCTGGTTACAGAACGGTGTCGCCTCCTTCAGCACGGCCTGGAGCCTGACACCAGGCTGTGGATGGGCCTGTCAAATCTGATATAACAAGGAGCTGGTTACAGAACGGTGTCGCCTCCTTCAGCACGGCCTGGAGCCTGGCACCAGGCTGTGGATCGTCCTGGCAAATCTGATATAACAAGGTGCTGGTTACAGAACGGTGTCGCCTCCTTCAGCACGGCCTGGAGCCTGACACCAGGCTGTGGATGGTCCTGTCAAATCTGATATAACAAGGAGCTGGTTACAGAACGGTGTCACCTCCTCCAGCACGTCCTGGAGCCTGACACCAGGCTGTGGATGGTCCTGTCAAATCTGATATAACAAGGAGCTGGTTACAGAACGGTGTCGCCTCCTTCAGCACGGCCTGGAGCCTGACACCAGGCTGTGGATGGTCCTGTCAAATCTGATATAACAAGGTGCTGGTTACAGAACGGCGTCACCTCCTTCAGCACGGCCTGGAGCCTGACAACAGGCTGTGGATGGTCCTGTCAAATCTGATACAACAAGGAGCTGGTTACAGAACGGTGTCGCCTCCTTCAGCACCGCCTGGAGCCTGACACCAGGCTGTGGATGGGCCTGTCAAATCTGATATAACAAGGAGCTGGTTACAGAACGGTGTCGCCTCCTTCAGCACGGCCTGGAGCCTGACACCAGGCTGTGGATGGTCCTGTCAAATCTGATACAACAAGGTGCTGGTTACAGAACGGTGTCGCCTCCTTCAGCAGGGTCTGGAGCCTGACACCAGGCTGTGGATGGTCCTGTCAAATCTGATATAACAAGGAGCTGATTACACAACGGTGTCGCCTCCTTCAGCACGGCCTGGAGCCTGACACCAGGCTGTGGATGGTCCTGCCAAATCTGATATAACAAGGTGCTGGTAACAGAACGGTGTCGCCTCCTTCAGCACGGCCTGGAGCCTGACACCAGGCTGTGGATGGTCCTGTCAAATCTGATAAAGCAAGGAGCTGGTTACAGAACGGTGTCGCCTCCTTCAGCACGGCCTGGAGCCTGACACCTTGCTGTGGATGGTCCTGTCAAATCTGATACAACAAGGAGCTGGTTGCAGAACGGTGTCGCCTCCTTCAGCACGGCCTGGAGCCTGACACAAGGCTGTGGATGGTCCTCTCAAATCTGATACAACAAGGAGCTGGTTACAGAACGGTGTCATCTCCTTCAGCACGGCCTGGATCCTGACACCAGGCTGTAGATTGTCCTGTCAAATCTGATATAACAAGGAGCTGGTTACAGAACGGTGTCACCTCCTTCAGCACGGCCTGGAGCCTGACACCAGGCTGTGGATGGTGCTGTCAAATCTGATATAACAAGGTGCTGGTTACAGAACGGTGACACCTCCTTCAGCACGGCCTGGAGCCTGACTCGAGGCTGTGGATGGTCCTGTCAAATCTGATATAACACGGAGCTGGTTACAGAACGGTGTCGCCTCCTTCAGCACGGCCTGGAGCCTGACACCAGGCTGTGGATGGTCCTGTCGAATCTGATACAACAAGGAGATGGTTACAGAACGGTGTCACCTCCTTCAGCACGGCCTGGAGCCTGACACCAGGCTGTGGATGGGGCTGTCAAATCTGATATAACAAGCAGCTGGTTACAGAACGGTGACACCTCCTTCAGCACGGCCTGTAGCCTGACACCAGGCTGAGGATGGTCCTGTCAAATCTGATATAACACGGAGCTGGTTACAGAACGGTGTCGCCTCCTTCAGCAAGGCCTGGAGCCTGACACCATGTTGTGGGTGGTCCTGTCAAACCTGATATAACAAGGTGTTGGTTACAGAACGGTGTCGCCTCCTTCAGCACGGCCTGGAGCCTGACTCCAGGCTGTGGATGGTCCTGTCAAATCTGATATAACACGGAGCTGGTTACAGAACGGTGTCGCCTCCTTCAGCACGGCCTGGAGCCTGACACCAGGCTGTGGGTGGTCCTGTCAAATCTGATATAACAAGGTGTTGGTTACAGAACGGTGTCGCCACCTTCAGCACGGCCTGGAGCCTGGCACCAAGCTGTGGATAGTCCTGGCAAATCTGATATAACAAGGAGCTGGTTACAGAACGGTGTCGCCTCCTTCAGCACGCCCTGGAGCCTGGCACCAGGCTGTGGATGGTCCTGGCAAACCTGATATAACAAGGAGCTGGTTACAGAACGGTGTCGCCTCCTTCAGCACTGCCTGGAGCCTGATACCAGGCTGTGGATGGGCCTGTCAAATCTGATATAACTAGGAGCTGGTTACAGAACGGTGTCGCCTCCTTCAGCACAGCCTGGAGCCTGACACCAGGCTGTGGATGGTCCTGTCAAATCTGATACAACAAGGAGCTGGTTACAGAACGGTGTCGCCTCCTTCAGCACGGCCTGGAGCCTGACACCAGGCTGTGGATGGTCCTGTCAAATCTGATATAGCAAGGAGCTGGTTACAGAACGGTGTCGCCTCCTTCAGCACAGCCTGGAGCCTGACAACAGGCTGTGGATGGTCCTGTCAAAACTGATATAACAAGGTGCTGGTTACAGAACGGTGTCGCCTCCTTCAGCACAGCGTGGAGCCTGACACCAGGCTGTGGATGGTCCTGTCAAATCTGATATAACAAGGAGCTGGTTACAGAACGGTGTCGCCTCCTTCAGCACGGCCTGGAGCCTGACACCAGGCTGTGGATCGTCCTGGCAAATCTGATATAACAAGGAGCTGGTTACAGAACGGTGTCGCCTCTTTCAGCACATCCTGGAGCCTGACACCAGGCTGTCGATGGTCCTGTCAAATCTGATATAACAAGGAGCTGGTTACTGAACGGTGTCGCCTCCTTCAGCACGGCCTGGAGCCTGACACCAGGCTGTGGATGGTCCTGTCAAATCTGATATAACAAGGTGCTGGTTACAGAACGGCGTCACCTCCTTCAGCACGGCCTGGAGCCTGACAACAGGCTGTGGACGGTCCTGTCAAATCTGATACAACAAGGAGCTGGTTACAGAACGGTGTCGCCTCCTTCAGCACCGCCTGGAGCCTGACACCAGGCTGTGGATGGGCCTGTCAAATCTGATATAACAAGGAGCTGGTTACAGAACGGTGTCGCCTCCTTCAGCACGGCCTGGAGCCTGACACCAGGCTGTGGATGGTCCTGTCAAATCTGGTACAACAAGGTGCTGGTTACAGAACGGTGTCGCCTCCTTCAGCAGGGTCTGGAGCCTGACACCAGGCTGTGGATGGTCCTGTCAAATCTGATATAACAAGGAGCTGATTACACAACGGTGTCGCCTCCTTCAGCACGGCCTGGAGCCTGACACCAGGCTGTGGATGGTCCTGCCAAATCTGATATAACAAGGTGCTGGTAACAGAACGGTGTCGCCTCCTTCAGCACGGCCTGGAGCCTGACACCAGGCTGTGGATGGTCCTGTCAAATCTGATAAAGCAAGGAGCTGGTTACAGAACGGTGTCGCCTCCTTCAGCACGGCCTGGAGCCTGACACCTTGCTGTGGATGGTCCTGTCAAATCTGATACAACAAGGAGCTGGTTGCAGAACGGTGTCGCCTCCTTCAGCACGGCCTGGAGCCTGACACAAGGCTGTGGATGGTCCTCTCATATCTGATACAACAAGGAGCTGGTTACAGAACGGTGTCATCTCCTTCAGCACGGCCTGGATCCTGACACCAGGCTGTAGATTGTCCTGTCAAATCTGATATAACACGGAGCTGGTTACAGAACGGTGTCGCCTCCTTCAGCACGGCCTGGAGCCTGACACCAGGCTGTGGATGGTCCTGTCGAATCTGATACAACAAGGAGCTGGTTACAGAACGGTGTCACCTCCTTCAGCACGGCCTGGAGCCTGACACCAGGCTGTGGATGGGGCTGTCAAATCTGATATAACAAGCAGCTGGTTACAGAACGGTGACACCTCCTTCAGCACGGCCTGTAGCCTGACACCAGGCTGTGGATGGTCCTGTCAAATCTGATATAACATGGAGCTGGTTACAGAACGGTGTCGCCTCCTTCAGCAAGGCCTGGAGCCTGACACCATGTTGTGGGTGGTCCTGTCAAACCTGATATAACAAGGTGTTGGTTACAGAACGGTGTCGCCTCCTTCAGCACGGCCTGGAGCCTGACTCCAGGCTGTGGATGGTCCTGTCAAATCTGATATAACACGGAGCTGGTTACAGAACGGTGTCGCCTCCTTCAGCACGGCCTGGAGCCTGACACCAGGCTGTGGGTGGTCCTGTCAAATCTGATATAACAAGGTGTTGGTTACAGAACGGTGTCGCCACCTTCAGCACGGCCTGGAGCCTGGCACCACGCTGTGGATAGTCCTGGCAAATCTGATATAACAAGGAGCTGGTTACAGAACGGTGTCGCCTCCTTCAGCACGCCCTGGAGCCTGGCACCAGGCTGTGGATGGTCCTGGCAAATCTGATATAACAAGGAGCTGGTTACAGAACGGTGTCGCCTCCTTCAGCACTGCCTGGAGCCTGACACCAGGCTGTGGATGGGCCTGTCAAATCTGATATAACTAGGAGCTGGTTACAGAACGGTGTCGCCTCCTTCAGCACAGCCTGGAGCCTGACACCAGGCTGCGGATGGTCCTGTCAAATCTGATACAACAAGGAACTGGTTACAGAACGGTGTCGCCTCCTTCAGCACGGCCTGGAGCCTGACACCAGGCTGTGGATGGTCCTGTCAAATCTGATATAGCAAGGAGCTGGTTACAGAACGGTGTCGCCTCCTTCAGCACAGCCTGGAGCCTGACAACAGGCTGTGGATGGTCCTGTCAAAACTGATATAACAAGGTGCTGGTTACAGAACGGTGTCGCCTCCTTCAGAACAGCCTGGAGCCTGACACCAGGCTGTGGATGGTCCTGTCAAATCTGATATAACAAGGAGCTGGTTACAGAACGGTGTCGCCTCCTTCAGCACGGCCTGGAGCCTGACACCAGGCTGTGGATCGTCCTGGCAAATCTGATATAACAAGGAGCTGGTTACAGAACGGTGTCGCCTCCTTCAGCACATCCTGGAGCCTGACACCAGGCTGTGGATGGTCCTGTCAAATCTGATATAACAAGGAGCTGGTTACTGAACGGTGTCGCCTCCTTCAGCACGGCCTGGAGCCTGACACCAGGCTGTGGATGGTCCTGTCAAATCTGATATAACAAGGAGCTGGTTACAGAACGGTGTCCCCTCCTCCAGCACGTCCTGGAGCCTGACACCAGGCTGTGGATGGTCCTGTCAAACCTGATATAACAAGGAGCTGGTTACAGAACGGTGTCGCCTCCTGCAGCACGGCCTGGAGCCTGACACCAGGCTGTGGATGGTCCTGTCAAATCTGATATAACAAGGTGCTGGTTACAGAACGGCGTCACCTCCTTCAGCACGGCCTGGAGCCTGACAACAGGCTGTGGATGGTCCTGTCAAATCTGATACAACAAGGAGCTGGTTACAGAACGGTGTCGCCTCCTTCAGCACCGCCTGGAGCCTGACACCAGGCTGTGGATGGGCCTGTCAAATCTGATATAACAAGGAGCTGGTTACAGAACGGTGTCGCCTCCTTCAGCACGGCCTGGAGCCTGACACCAGGCTGTGGATGGTCCTGTCAAATCTGATACAACAAGGTGCTGGTTACAGAACGGTGTCGCCTCCTTCAGCAGGGTCTGGAGCCTGACACCAGGCTGTGGATGGTCCTGTCAAATCTGATATAACAAGGAGCTGATTACACAACGGTGTCGCCTCCTTCACCACGGCCTGGAGCCTGACACCAGGCTGTGGATGGTCCTGCCAAATCTGATATAACAAGGTGCTGGTAACAGAACGGTGTCGCCTCCTTCAGCACGGCCTGGAGCCTGACACCAGGCTGTGGATGGTCCTGTCAAATCTGATAAAGCAAGGAGCTGGTTACAGAACGGTGTCGCCTCCTTCAGCACGGCCTGGAGCCTGACACCTTGCTGTGGATGGTCCTGTCAAATCTGATACAACAAGGAGCTGGTTGCAGAACGGTGTCGCCTCCTTCAGCACGGCCTGGAGCCTGACACAAGGCTGTGGATGGTCCTCTCAAATCTGATACAACAAGGAGCTGGTTACAGAACGGTGTCATCTCCTTCAGCACGGCCTGGATCCTGACACCAGGCTGTAGATTGTCCTGTCAAATCTGATATAACAAGGAGCTGGTTACAGAACGGTGTCACCTCCTTCAGCACGGCCTGGAGCCTGACACCAGGCTGTGGATGGTGCTGTCAAATCTGATATAACAAGGTGCTGGTTACAGAACGGTGACACCTCCTTCAGCACGGCCTGGAGCCTGACTCCAGGCTGTGGATGGTCCTGTCAAATCTGATATAACACGGAGCTGGTTACAGAACGGTGTCGCCTCCTTCAGCACGGCCTGGAGCCTGACACCAGGCTGTGGATGGTCCTGTCGAATCTGATACAACAAGGAGCTGGTTACAGAACGGTGTCACCTCCTTCAGCACGGCCTGGAGCCTGACACCAGGCTGTGGATGGGGCTGTCAAATCTGATATAACAAGCAGCTGGTTACAGAACGGTGACACCTCCTTCAGCACGGCCTGTAGCCTGACACCAGGCTGTGGATGGTCCTGTCAAATCTGATATAACACGGAGCTGGTTACAGAACGGTGTCGCCTCCTTCAGCAAGGCCTGGAGCCTGACACCATGTTGTGGGTGGTCCTGTCAAACCTGATATAACAAGGTGTTGGTTACAGAACGGTGTCGCCTCCTTCAGCACGGCCTGGAGCCTGACTCCAGGCTGTGGATGGTCCTGTCAAATCTGATATAACACGGAGCTGGTTACAGAACGGTGTCGCCTCCTTCAGCACGGCCTGGAGCCTGACACCAGGCTGTGGGTGGTCCTGTCAAATCTGATATAACAAGGTGTTGGTTACTGAACGGTGTCGCCACCTTCAGCACGGCCTGGAGCCTGGCACCAAGCTGTGGATAGTCCTGGCAAATCTGATATAACAAGGAGCTGGTTACAGAACGGTGTCGCCTCCTTCAGCTCGCCCTGGAGCCTGGCACCAGGCTGTGGATGGTCCTGGCAAATCTGATATAACAAGGAGCTGGTTACTGAACGGTGTCGCCTCCTTCAGCACGGCCTGGAGCCTGACACCAGGCTGTGGATGGTCCTGTCAAATCTGATATAACAAGGTGCTGGTTACAGAACGGCGTCACCTCCTTCAGCACGGCCTGGAGCCTGACAACAGGCTGTGGATGGTCCTGTCAAATCTGATACAACAAGGAGCTGGTTACAGAACGGTGTCGCCTCCTTCAGCACCGCCTGGAGCCTGACACCAGGCTGTGGATGGGCCTGTCAAATCTGATATAACAAGGAGCTGGTTACAGAACGGTGTCGCCTCCTTCAGCACGGCCTGGAGCCTGACACCAGGCTGTGGATGGTCCTGTCAAATCTGGTACAACAAGGTGCTGGTTACAGAACGGTGTCGCCTCCTTCAGCAGGGTCTGGAGCCTGACACCAGGCTGTGGATGGTCCTGTCAAATCTGATATAACAAGGAGCTGATTACACAACGGTGTCGCCTCCTTCAGCACGGCCTGGAGCCTGACACCAGGCTGTGGATGGTCCTGCCAAATCTGATATAACAAGGTGCTGGTAACAGAACGGTGTCGCCTCCTTCAGCACGGCCTGGAGCCTGACACCAGGCTGTGGATGGTCCTGTCAAATCTGATAAAGCAAGGAGCTGGTTACAGAACGGTGTCGCCTCCTTCAGCACGGCCTGGAGCCTGACACCTTGCTGTGGATGGTCCTGTCAAATCTGATACAACAAGGAGCTGGTTGCAGAACGGTGTCGCCTCCTTCAGCACGGCCTGGAGCCTGACACAAGGCTGTGGATGGTCCTCTCATATCTGATACAACAAGGAGCTGGTTACAGAACGGTGTCATCTCCTTCAGCACGGCCTGGATCCTGACACCAGGCTGTAGATTGTCCTGTCAAATCTGATATAACACGGAGCTGGTTACAGAACGGTGTCGCCTCCTTCAGCACGGCCTGGAGCCTGACACCAGGCTGTGGATGGTCCTGTCGAATCTGATACAACAAGGAGCTGGTTACAGAACGGTGTCACCTCCTTCAGCACGGCCTGGAGCCTGACACCAGGCTGTGGATGGGGCTGTCAAATCTGATATAATAAGCAGCTGGTTACAGAACGGTGACACCTCCTTCAGCACGGCCTGTAGCCTGACACCAGGCTGTGGATGGTCCTGTCAAATCTGATATAACATGGAGCTGGTTACAGAACGGTGTCGCCTCCTTCAGCAAGGCCTGGAGCCTGACACCATGTTGTGGGTGGTCCTGTCAAACCTGATATAACAAGGTGTTGGTTACAGAACGGTGTCGCCTCCTTCAGCACGGCCTGGAGCCTGACTCCAGGCTGTGGATGGTCCTGTCAAATCTGATATAACACGGAGCTGGTTACAGAACGGTGTCGCCTCCTTCAGCACGGCCTGGAGCCTGACACCAGGCTGTGGGTGGTCCTGTCAAATCTGATATAACAAGGTGTTGGTTACAGAACGGTGTCGCCACCTTCAGCACGGCCTGGAGCCTGGCACCACGCTGTGGATAGTCCTGGCAAATCTGATATAACAAGGAGCTGGTTACAGAACGGTGTCGCCTCCTTCAGCACGCCCTGGAGCCTGGCACCAGGCTGTGGATGGTCCTGGCAAATCTGATATAACAAGGAGCTGGTTACAGAACGGTGTCGCCTCCTTCAGCACTGCCTGGAGCCTGACACCAGGCTGTGGATGGGCCTGTCAAATCTGATATAACTAGGAGCTGGTTACAGAACGGTGTCGCCTCCTTCAGCACAGCCTGGAGCCTGACACCAGGCTGCGGATGGTCCTGTCAAATCTGATACAACAAGGAACTGGTTACAGAACGGTGTCGCCTCCTTCAGCACGGCCTGGAGCCTGACACCAGGCTGTGGATGGTCCTGTCAAATCTGATATAGCAAGGAGCTGGTTACAGAACGGTGTCGCCTCCTTCAGCACAGCCTGGAGCCTGACAACAGGCTGTGGATGGTCCTGTCAAAACTGATATAACAAGGTGCTGGTTACAGAACGGTGTCGCCTCCTTCAGCACAGCCTGGAGCCTGACACCAGGCTGTGGATGGTCCTGTCAAATCTGATATAACAAGGAGCTGGTTACAGAACGGTGTCGCCTCCTTCAGCACGGCCTGGAGCCTGACACCAGGCTGTGGATCGTCCTGGCAAATCTGATATAACAAGGAGCTGGTTACAGAACGGTGTCGCCTCCTTCAGCACATCCTGGAGCCTGACACCAGGCTGTGGATGGTCCTGTCAAATCTGATATAACAAGGAGCTGGTTACTGAACGGTGTCGCCTCCTTCAGCACGGCCTGGAGCCTGACACCAGGCTGTGGATGGTCCTGTCAAATCTGATATAACAAGGAGCTGGTTACAGAACGGTGTCCCCTCCTCCAGCACGTCCTGGAGCCTGACACCAGGCTGTGGATGGTCCTGTCAAACCTGATATAACAAGGAGCTGGTTACAGAACGGTGTCGCCTCCTGCAGCACGGCCTGGAGCCTGACACCAGGCTGTGGATGGTCCTGTCAAATCTGATATAACAAGGTGCTGGTTACAGAACGGCGTCACCTCCTTCAGCACGGCCTGGAGCCTGACAACAGGCTGTGGATGGTCCTGTCAAATCTGATACAACAAGGAGCTGGTTACAGAACGGTGTCGCCTCCTTCAGCACCGCCTGGAGCCTGACACCAGGCTGTGGATGGGCCTGTCAAATCTGATATAACAAGGAGCTGGTTACAGAACGGTGTCGCCTCCTTCAGCACGGCCTGGAGCCTGACACCAGGCTGTGGATGGTCCTGTCAAATCTGATACAACAAGGTGCTGGTTACAGAACGGTGTCGCCTCCTTCAGCAGGGTCTGGAGCCTGACACCAGGCTGTGGATGGTCCTGTCAAATCTGATATAACAAGGAGCTGATTACACAACGGTGTCGCCTCCTTCACCACGGCCTGGAGCCTGACACCAGGCTGTGGATGGTCCTGCCAAATCTGATATAACAAGGTGCTGGTAACAGAACGGTGTCGCCTCCTTCAGCACGGCCTGGAGCCTGACACCAGGCTGTGGATGGTCCTGTCAAATCTGATAAAGCAAGGAGCTGGTTACAGAACGGTGTCGCCTCCTTCAGCACGGCCTGGAGCCTGACACCTTGCTGTGGATGGTCCTGTCAAATCTGATACAACAAGGAGCTGGTTGCAGAACGGTGTCGCCTCCTTCAGCACGGCCTGGAGCCTGACACAAGGCTGTGGATGGTCCTCTCAAATCTGATACAACAAGGAGCTGGTTACAGAACGGTGTCATCTCCTTCAGCACGGCCTGGATCCTGACACCAGGCTGTAGATTGTCCTGTCAAATCTGATATAACAAGGAGCTGGTTACAGAACGGTGTCACCTCCTTCAGCACGGCCTGGAGCCTGACACCAGGCTGTGGATGGTGCTGTCAAATCTGATATAACAAGGTGCTGGTTACAGAACGGTGACACCTCCTTCAGCACGGCCTGGAGCCTGACTCCAGGCTGTGGATGGTCCTGTCAAATCTGATATAACACGGAGCTGGTTACAGAACGGTGTCGCCTCCTTCAGCACGGCCTGGAGCCTGACACCAGGCTGTGGATGGTCCTGTCGAATCTGATACAACAAGGAGCTGGTTACAGAACGGTGTCACCTCCTTCAGCACGGCCTGGAGCCTGACACCAGGCTGTGGATGGGGCTGTCAAATCTGATATAACAAGCAGCTGGTTACAGAACGGTGACACCTCCTTCAGCACGGCCTGTAGCCTGACACCAGGCTGTGGATGGTCCTGTCAAATCTGATATAACACGGAGCTGGTTACAGAACGGTGTCGCCTCCTTCAGCAAGGCCTGGAGCCTGACACCATGTTGTGGGTGGTCCTGTCAAACCTGATATAACAAGGTGTTGGTTACAGAACGGTGTCGCCTCCTTCAGCACGGCCTGGAGCCTGACTCCAGGCTGTGGATGGTCCTGTCAAATCTGATATAACACGGAGCTGGTTACAGAACGGTGTCGCCTCCTTCAGCACGGCCTGGAGCCTGACACCAGGCTGTGGGTGGTCCTGTCAAATCTGATATAACAAGGTGTTGGTTACTGAACGGTGTCGCCACCTTCAGCACGGCCTGGAGCCTGGCACCAAGCTGTGGATAGTCCTGGCAAATCTGATATAACAAGGAGCTGGTTACAGAACGGTGTCGCCTCCTTCAGCTCGCCCTGGAGCCTGGCACCAGGCTGTGGATGGTCCTGGCAAATCTGATATAACAAGGAGCTGGTTACAGAACGGTGTCGCCTCCTTCAGCACTGCCTGGAGCCTGACACCAGGCTGTGGATGGGCCTGTCAAATCTGATATAACTAGGAGCTGGTTACAGAACGGTGTCGCCTCCTTCAGCACAGCCTGGAGCCTGACACCAGGCTGTGGATGGTCCTGTCAAATCTGATACAACAAGGAGCTGGTTACAGAACGGTGTCGCCTCCTTCAGCACGGCCTGGAGCCTGACACCAGGCTGTGGATGGTCCTGTCAAATCTGATATAGCAAGGAGCTGGTTACAGAACGGTGTCGCCTCCTTCAGCACAGCATGGAGCCTGACAACAGGCTGTGGATGGTCCTGTCAAAACTGATATAACAAGGTGCTGGTTACAGAACGGTGTCGCCTCCTTCAGCACAGCCTGGAGCCTGACACCAGGCTGTGGATGGTCCTGTCAAATCTGATATAACAAGGAGCTGGTTACAGAACGATGTCGCCTCCTTCAGCACGGCCTGGAGCCTGACACCAGGCTGTGGATCGTCCTGGCAAATCTGATATAACAAGGAGCTGGTTACAGAACGGTGTCGCCTCCTTCAGCACATCCTGGAGCCTGACACCAGGCTGTGGATGGTCCTGTCAAATCTGATATAACAAGGAGCTGGTTACTGAACGGTGTCGCCTCCTTCAGCACGGCCTGGAGCCTGACACCAGGCTGTGGATCGTCCTGGCAAATCTGATATAACAAGGAGCTGGTTACAGAACGGTGACATCTCCTTCAGCACGGCCTGGAGCCTGACACCAGGCTGTGGATGGTCCTGTCAAATCTGATATAACAAGGTGCTGGTTACAGAACGGTGTTGCCTCCTTCAGCACGGCCTGGAGCCTGACACCAGGCTGTGGATGGTCCTGTAAAATCTGATATAACAAGGAACTGGTTACAGAACGGTGTCGCCTCCTTCAGCACGGCCTGGAGCCTGACACCAGGCTGTGGATGGGCCTGTCAAATCTGATATAACAAGGAGCTGGTTACAGAACGGTGTCGCCTCCTTCAGCACGGCCTGGAGCCTGACACCAGGCTGTGGATGGTCCTGTCAAATCTGATATAACAAGGTGCTGGTTACAGAACGGTGTCGCCTCCTTCAGCACGCCCTGGAGCCTGGCACCAGGATGTGGATCGTCCTGGCAAATCTGATATAACAAGGAGCTGATTACAGAACGGTGTCGCCTCCTTCAGCACGCCCTGGAGCCTGACACCAGGCTGTGGATGGTCCTGTCAAATCTGATATAACAAGGAGCTGGTTACAGAACGGTGTCGCCTCCTTCAGCACGGCCTGGAGCCTGACACCAGGCTGTGGATGGGCCTGTCAAATCTGATATAACAAGGAGCTGGTTACAGAACGGTGTCGCCTCCTTCAGCACGGCCTGGAGCCTGGCACCAGGCTGTGGATGGTCCTGTCAAATCTGATATAACAAGGTGCTGGTTACAGAATGGTGTCGCCTCCTTCAGCACGGCCTGGAGCCTGACTCCAGGCTGTGGATGGTCCTGTCAAATCTGATATAACACGGAGCTGGTTACAGAACGGTGTCGCCTCCTTCAGCACGTCCTGGAGCCTGACACCAGGCTGTGGATAGTCCTGTAAAATCTGATATAACAAGGAGCTGGTTACAGAACGGTGTCGCCTCCTTCAGCACGGCCTGGCGCCTGACACCAGGCTGTGGATGGTCCTGTCACATCTGATATAACAAGGAGCTGGTTACAGAACGGTGTCACCTCCTCCAGCACGTCCTGGAGCCTGACACCAGGCTGTGGATGGTCCTGTCAAATCTGATATAACAAGGAGCTGGTTACAGAACGGTGTCGCCTCCTTCAGCACGGCCTGGAGCCTGACACCAGGCTGTGGATGGTCCTGTCAAATCTGATATAACAAGGTGCTGGTTACAGAACGGCGTCACCTCCTTCAGCACGGCCTGGAGCCTGACAACAGGCTGTGGATGGTCCTGTCAAATCTGATACAACAAGGAGCTGGTTACAGAACGGTGTCGCCTCCTTCAGCACGGCCTGGAGCCTGACACCAGGCTGTGGATGGGCCTGACAAATCTGATATAACAAGGTGCTGGTTACAGAACGTTGTCGCCTCCTTCAGCACGGCCTGGAGCCTGACAACAGGCTGTGGATGGTCCTGCCAAATCTGATATAACAAGGAGCTGGTTACAGAACGGTGTCGCCTCCTTCAGCACGGCCTGGAGCCTGACACATTGCTGTGGATGGTCCTGTCAAATCTGATACAACAAGGAGCTGGTTGCAGAACGGTGTCGCCTCCTTCAGCACGGTCTGGAGCCTGACACAAGGCTGTGGATGGTCCTCTCAAATCTGATACAACAAGGAGCTGGTTACAGAACGGTGTCATCTCCTTCAGCACGGCCTGGATCCTGACACCAGGCTGTAGATTGTCCTGTCAAATCTGATATAACAAGGAGCTGGATACAGAACGGTGTCGCCTCCTTCAGTACGGCCTGGATCCTGACACCAGGTTGTGGATGGTCCTGTCAAATCAGATATAACAAGGAGCTGGTTACAGAACGGTGTCGCCTCCTTCAGCACAGCCTGGAGCCTGACAACAGGCTGTGGATGGTCCTGTCAAAACTGATATAACAAGGTGCTGGTTACAGAACGGTGTCGCCTCCTTCAGCACAGCCTGGAGCCTGACAACAGGCTGTGGATGGTCCTGTCAAAACTGATATAACAAGGAGCTGGTTACAGAACGGCGTCACCTCCTTCAGCACGGCCTGGAGCCTGACACCAGGCTGTGGATGGTCCTATCAAATCTGATATAACACGGATCTGGTTACAGAACGGTGTCGCCTCCTTCAGCACGGCCTGGAGCCTGACACCAGGCTGTGGGTGGTCCTGTCAAATCTGATACAACAAGGTGCTGGTTACAGAACGGTGTCACCTCCTTCAGTGCGGCCTGGAGCCTGACACCAGGCTGTGGATGGTCCTGTCAAATCTGATATAACAAAGAGCTGGTTACAGAACGGTGTCGCCTCCTTCAGCACGGCCTGGAGCCTGACACCAGGCTGTGGATGGTCCTGTCAAATCTGATATAACAAGGAGCTGGTTACAGAACGGTGTCGCCTCCTTCCGCACGGCCCGGAGCCTGACACCAGGCTGTGGATGGTTCTGTCAAATCTGATACATCAAGGTGCTGGTTACAGAACGGTGTCGCCTCCTTCAGCACGGCCTGGAGCCTGACACCAGGCTGTGGATGGTCCTGTCAAATCTGATACAACAAGGAGCTGGTTACAGAACGGTGTCGCCTACATCCGCACGGCCTGGAGCCTGACACCAGGCTGTGGATGGTGCTGTCAAATCTGATACAACAAGGTGCTGGTTACAGAACGGTGTCGCCTCCTTCAGCACGGCCTGGAGCCTGACACCAGGCTGTGGATGGGCCTGTCAAATCTGATATAACAAGGAGCTGATTACAGAACGGTGACACCTCCTTCAGCACGGCCTGGAGCCTGACACCAGGCTGTGGATGGTCCTGTCAAATCTGATATAACAAGGAGCTGGTTACAGAACGGTGTCGACTCCTTCAGCACGGCCTGGAGCCTGACACCAGGCTGTGGATGGTCCTGTCAAATCTGATAGAACAAGGAGCTGGTTACAGAACGGTGTCGCCTCCTTCAGCACGGCCTGGAGACTGACACCAGGCTGTGGGTGGTCCTGTCAAATCTGATATAACAAGGAGATGGTTACAGAACGGTGTCGCCTCCTTCAGCACGGCCTGGAGCCTGACACCAGGCTGTGGATGGTCCTGTCAAATTTGATATAACAAGGAGCTGGTGACAGAACGGTTTCACCTCCTTCAGCACGGCCTGGAGCCTGACACCAGGCTGTGGATGGTCCTGTCAAATCTGATGCAACAAAGTGCTGGTTACAGAACGATGTCACCTCCTTCAGCACGGCCTGGTGCCTGACAACAGACTGTGGATGGTCCTGTCAAATCTGATATAACAAGGAGCTGGTTACAGAACGGTGTCGCCTCCTTCAGCACGGCCTGGAGCCTGACACCAGGCTGTGGATGGGCCTGTCAAATTTGATATAACAAGGAGCTGGTTACAGAACGGTGTCGCCTCCTTCAGCACAGCCTGGAGCCTGACACCAGGCTGTGGATGGTCCTGTCAAATCTGATACAACAAGGAGCTGGTTACAGAACGGTGTCGCCTCCTTCAGCACGGCCTGGAGCCTGACACCAGGCTGTGGATGGACCTGTCAAATCTGATACAGCAAGGAGCTGGTTACAGAACGGTGTCGCCTCCTTCAGCACAGCCTGGAGCCTGACAACAGGCTGTGGATGGTCCTGTCAAAACTGATATAACAAGGTGGTGGTTACAGAACGGTGTCGCCTCCTTCAGCACAGCCTGGAGCCTGACAACAGGCTGTGGATGGTCCTGTCAAAACTGATATAACAAGGAGCTGGTTACAGAACGGCGTCACCTCCTTCAGCACGGCCTGGAGCCTGACACCAGGCTGTGGATGGTCCTATCAAATCTGATATAACACGGATCTGGTTACAGAACGGTGTCGCCTCCTTCAGCACGGCCTGGAGCCTGACACCAGGCTGTGGGTGGTCCTGTCAAATCTGATACAACAAGGTGCTGGTTACAGAACGGTGTCACCTCCTTCAGCACGGCCTGGAGCCTGACACCAGGCTGTGGATGGGCCTGTCAAATCTGATATAACAAGGAGCTGATTACAGAACGGTGACACCTCCTTCAGCACGGCCTGGAGCCTGACACCAGGCTGTGGATGGTCCTGTCAAATCTGATATAACAAGGAGCTGGTTACAGAACGGTGTCGACTCCTTCAGCACGGCCTGGAGCCTGACACCAGGCTGTGGATGGTCCTGTCAAATCTGATAGAACAAGGAGCTGGTTACAGAACGGTGTCGCCTCCTTCAGCACGGCCTGGAGACTGACACCAGGCTGTGGGTGGTCCTGTCAAATCTGATATAACAAGGAGCTGGTTACAGAACGGTGTCGCCTCCTTCAGCACGGCCTGGAGCCTGACACCAGGCTGTGGATGGTCCTGTCAAATCTGATATAACAAGGAGCTGGTTACAGAACGGTTTCACCTCCTTCAGCACGGCCTGGAGCCTGACACCAGGCTGTGGATGGTCCTGTCAAATCTGATACAACAAAGTGCTGGTTACAGAACGATGTCACCTCCTTCAGCACGGCCTGGTGCCTGACAACAGACTGTGGATGGTCCTGTCAAATCTGATATAACAAGGAGCTGGTTACAGAACGGTGTCGCCTCCTTCAGCACGGCCTGGAGCCTGAGACCAGGCTGTGGATGGTCCTGTCAAATCTGATATAACAAGGAACTGTTTACAGAACGGTGTCATCTCCTTCAGCACGGCCTGGAGCCTGACACCAGGCTGTGGATGGTCCTGTCAAATCTGATATAACAAGGAGCTGGTTACAGAACGGTGTCGCCTCCTTCAGCACGGCCTGGAGCCTGACACCAGGCTGTGGATGGGCCTGTCAAATCTGATATAACAAGGAGCTGGTTACAGAACGGTGTCGCCTCCTTCAGCACGGCCTGGAGCCTGGCACCAGGCTGTGGATGGTCCTGTCAAATCTGATATAACAAGGAGCTGGTTACAGAACGGTGTCGCCTCCTTCAGCACGGCCTGGAGCCTGACACCAGGCTGTGGATGGTCCTGTCAAATCTGATATAACAAGGAGCTGGTTACAGAACGGTTTCACCTCCTTCAGCACGGCCTGGAGCCTGACACCAGGCTGTGGATGGTCCTGTCAAATCTGATACAACAAAGTGCTGGTTACAGAACGATGTCACCTCCTTCAGCACGGCCTGGTGCCTGACAACAGACTGTGGATGGTCCTGTCAAATCTGATATAACAAGGAGCTGGTTACAGAAAGGTGTCGCCTCCTTCAGCACGGCCTGGAGCCTGAGACCAGGCTGTGGATGGTCCTGTCAAATCTGATATAACAAGGAACTGTTTACAGAACGGTGTCATCTCCTTCAGCACGGCCTGGAGCCTGACACCAGGCTGTGGATGGTCCTGTCAAATCTGATATAACAAGGAGCTGGTTACAGAACGGTGTCGCCTCCTTCAGCACGGCCTGGAGCCTGACACCAGGCTGTGGATGGGCCTGTCAAATCTGATATAACAAGGAGCTGGTTACAGAACGGTGTCGCCTCCTTCAGCACGGCCTGGAGCCTGGCACCAGGCTGTGGATGGTCCTGTCAAATCTGATATAACAAGGTGCTGGTTACAGAATGGTGTCGCCTCCTTCAGCACGGCCTGGAGCCTGACTCCAGGCTGTGGATGGTCCTGTCAAATCTGATATAACACGGAGCTGGTTACAGAACGGTGTCGCCTCCTTCAGCACGGCCTGGAGCCTGACACCAGGCTGTGGATGGTTCTGTAAAATCTGATATAACAAGGAGCTGGTTACAGAACGGTGTCGCCTCCTTCAGCACGGCCTGGAGCCTGACACCAGGCTGTGGATGGTCCTGTCAAATCTGATATAACAAGGAGCTGGTTACAGAACGGTGTCACCTCCTCCAGTACGTCCTGGAGCCTGACAACAGGCTGTGGATGGTCCTGTCAAATCTGATATAACAAGGAGCTGGTTACAGAACGGTGTCGCCTCCTTCAGCACGGCCTGGAGCCTGACACCAGGCTGTGGATGGTCCTGTCAAATCTGATATAACAAGGTGCTGGTTACAGAACGGCGTCACCTCCTTCAGCACGGCCTGGAGCCTGACAACAGGCTGTGGATGGTCCTGTCAAATCTGATACAACAAGGAGCTGGTTACAGAACGGTGTCGCCTCCTTCAGCACGGCCTGGAGCCTGACACCAGGCTGTGGATGGGCCTGTCAAATCTGATATAACAAGGTGCTGGTTACAGAACGGTGTCGCCTCCTTCAGCACGGCCTGGAGCCTGACAACAGGCTGTGGATGGTCCTGCCAAATCTGATATAACAAGGAGCTGGTTACAGAACGGTGTCGCCTCCTTCAGCACGGCCTGGAGCCTGACACCTTGCTGTGGATGGTCCTGTCAAATCTGATACAACAAGGAGCTGGTTGCAGAACGGTGTCGCCTCCTTCAGCACGGCCTGGAGCCTGACACCAGGCTGTGGATGGTCCTGTCAAATCTGATACAACAAAGTGCTGGTTACAGAACGATGTCACCTCCTTCAGCACGGCCTGGTGCCTGACAACAGACTGTGGATGGTCCTGTCAAATCTGATATAACAAGGAGCTAGTTACAGAACGGTGTCGCCTCCTTCAGCACGGCCTGGAGCCTGAGACCAGGCTGTGGATGGTCCTGTCAAATCTGATATAACAAGGAACTGTTTACAGAACGGTGTCATCTCCTTCAGCACGGCCTGGAGCCTGACACCAGGCTGTGGATGGTCCTGTCAAATCTGATATAACAAGGAGCTGGTTACAGAACGGTGTCATCTCCTTCAGCACGGCCTGGATCCTGACACCAGGCTGTAGATTGTCCTGTCAAATCTGATATAACAAGGAGCTGGATACAGAACGGTGTCGCCTCCTTCAGTACGGCCTGGATCCTGACTCCAGGTTGTGGATGGTCCTGTCAAATCAGATATAACAAGGAGCTGGTTACAGAACGGTGTCACCTCCTTCAGCACGGCCTGGAGCCTGACACCAGGCTGTGGATGGTGCTGTCAAATCTGATACAACAAGGTGCTGGTTACAGAACGGTGTCGCCTCCTTCAGCACGGCCTGGAGCCTGACACCAGGCTGTGGATGGTCCTGTCAAATCTGATACAACAAGGAGCTGGTTACAGAACGGTGTCACCTCCTTCAGCACGGCCTGGAGCCTGACACCAGGCTGTGGATGGTCCTGTCAAATCTGATATAACACGGAGCTGGTTACAGAACGGTGTCGCCTCCTTCAGCACGGCCTGGAGCCTGACACCAGGCTGTGGGTGGTCCTGTCAAATCTGATATAACAAGGTGTTGGTTACAGAACGGTGTCGCCACCTTCAGCACGGCCTGGAGCCTGGCACCAGGCTGTGGATGGTCCTGGCAAATCTGATATAACAAGGAGCTGGTTACAGAACGGTGTCGCCTCCTTCAGCACGCCCTGGAGCCTGGCACCAGGCTGTGGATGGTCCTGGCAAATCTGATATAACAAGGAGCTGGTTACAGAACGGTGTCGCCTCCTTCAGCACTGCCTGGAGCCTGACACCAGGCTGTGGATGGGCCTGTCAAATCTGATATAACAAGGAGCTGGTTACAGAACGGTGTCGCCTCCTTCAGCACAGCCTGGTGCCTGACACCAGGCTGTGGATGGTCCTGTCAAATCTGATACAACAAGGAGCTGGTTACAGAACGGTGTCGCCTCCTTCAGCACGGCCTGGAGCCTGACACCAGGCTGTGGATGGACCTGTCAAATCTGATATAGCAAGGAGCTGGTTACAGAACGGTGTCGCCTCCTTCAGCACAGCCTGGAGCCTGACAACAGGCTGTGGATGGTCCTGTCAAAACTGATATAACAAGGTGCTGGTTACAGAACGGTGTCGCCTCCTTCAGCACAGCCTGGAGAATGACAACAGGCTGTGGATGGTCCTGTCAAAACAGATATAACAAGGAGCTGGTTACAGAATGGCGTCACCTCCTTCAGCACGGCCTGGAGCCTGACACCAGGCTGTGGATGGTCCTATCAAATCTGATATAACACGGATCTGGTTACAGAACGGTGTCGCCTCCTTCAGCACGGCCTGGAGCCTGACACCAGGCTGTGGGTGGTCCTGTCAAATCTGATACAACAAGGTGCTGGTTACAGAACGGTGTCACCTCCTTCAGTGCGGCCTGGAGCCTGACACCAGGCTGTGGATGGTGCTGTCAAATCTGATACAACAAGGTATGGTTACAGAACGGTGTCGCCTCCTTCAGCACGGCCTGGAGCCTGACACCAGGCTGTGGATGGGCCTGTCAAATCTGATATAACAAGGAGCTGATTACAGAACGGTGTCGCCTCCTTCAGCACGGCCTGGAGCCTGGCACCAGGCTGTGGATGGTCCTGTCAAATCTGATATAACAAGGTGCTGGTTACAGAATGGTGTCGCCTCCTTCAGCACGGCCTGGAGCCTGACTCCAGGCTGTGGATGGTCCTGTCAAATCTGATATAACACGGAGCTGGTTACAGAACGGTGTCGCCTCCTTCAGCACGGCCAGGAGCCTGACACCAGGCTGTGGATGGTTCTGTAAAATCTGATATAACAAGGAGCTGGTTACAGAACGGTGTCGCCTCCTTCAGCACGGCCTGGAGCCTGACACCAGGCTGTGGATGGTCCTGTCAAATCTGATATAACAAGGAGCTGGTTACAGAACGGTGTCACCTCCTCCAGTACGTGCTGGAGCCTGACAACAGGCTGTGGATGGTCCTGTCAAATCTGATATAACAAGGAGCTGGTTACAGAACGGTGTCGCCTCCTTCAGCACGGCCTGGAGCCTGACACCAGGCTGTGGATGGTCCTGTCAAATCTGATATAACAAGGTGCTGGTTACAGAACGGCGTCACCTCCTTCAGCACGGCCTGGAGCCTGACAACAGGCTGTGGATGGTCCTGTCAAATCTGATACAACAAGGAGCTGGTTACAGAACGGTGTCGCCTCCTTCAGCACGGCCTGGAGCCTGACACCAGGCTGTGGATGGGCCTGTCAAATCTGATATAACAAGGTGCTGGTTACAGAACGGTGTCGCCTCCTTCAGCACGGCCTGGAGCCTGACAACAGGCTGTGGATGGTCCTGCCAAATCTGATATAACAAGGAGCTGGTTACAGAACGGTGTCGCCTCCTTCAGCACGGCCTGGAGCCTGACACCTTGCTGTGGATGGTCCTGTCAAATCTGATACAACAAGGAGCTGGTTGCAGAACGGTGTCGCCTCCTTCAGCACGGCCTGGAGCCTGACACCAGGCTGTGGATGGTCCTGTCAAATCTGATACAACAAAGTGCTGGTTACAGAACGATGTCACCTCCTTCAGCACGGCCTGGTGCCTGACAACAGACTGTGGATGGTCCTGTCAAATCTGATATAACAAGGAGCTGGTTACAGAACGGTGTCGCCTCCTTCAGCACGGCCTGGAGCCTGAGACCAGGCTGTGGATGGTCCTGTCAAATCTGATATAACAAGGAACTGTTTACAGAACGGTGTCATCTCCTTCAGCACGGCCTGGAGCCTGACACCAGGCTGTGGATGGTCCTGTCAAATCTGATATAACAAGGAGCTGGTTACAGAACGGTGTCATCTCCTTCAGCACGGCCTGGATCCTGACACCAGGCTGTAGATTGTCCTGTCAAATCTGATATAACAAGGAGCTGGATACAGAACGGTGTCGCCTCCTTCAGTACGGCCTGGATCCTGACTCCAGGATGTGGATGGTCCTGTCAAATCAGATATAACAAGGAGCTGGTTACAGAACGGTGTCACCTCCTTCAGCACGGCCTGGAGCCTGACACCAGGCTGTGGATGGTGCTGTCAAATCTGATACAACAAGGTGCTGGTTACAGAACGGTGTCGCCTCCTTCAGCACGGCCTGGAGCCTGACACCAGGCTGTGGATGGTCCTGTCAAATCTGATACAACAAGGAGCTGGTTACAGAACGGTGTCACCTCCTTCAGCACGGCCTGGAGCCTGACACCAGGCTGTGGATGGTCCTGTCAAATCTGATATAACACGGAGCTGGTTACAGAACGGTGTCGCCTCCTTCAGCACGGCCTGGAGCCTGACACCAGGCTGTGGGTGGTCCTGTCAAATCTGATATAACAAGCTGTTGGTTACAGAACGGTGTCGCCACCTTCAGCACGGCCTGGAGCCTGGCACCAGGCTGTGGATGGTCCTGGCAAATCTGATATAACAAGGAGCTGGTTACAGAACGGTGTCGCCTCCTTCAGCACGCCCTGGAGCCTGGCACCAGGCTGTGGATGGTCCTGGCAAATCTGATATAACAAGGAGCTGGTTACAGAACGGTGTCGCCTCCTTCAGCACTGCCTGGAGCCTGACACCAGGCTGTGGATGGGCCTGTCAAATCTGATATAACAAGGAGCTGGTTACAGAACGGTGTCGCCTCCTTCAGCACAGTCTGGTGCCTGACACCAGGCTGTGGATGGTCCTGTCAAATCTGATACAACAAGGAGCTGGTTACAGAACGGTGTCGCCTCCTTCAGCACGGCCTGGAGCCTGACACCAGGCTGTGGATGGACCTGTCAAATCTGATATAGCAAGGAGCTGGTTACAGAACGGTGTCGCCTCCTTCAGCACAGCCTGGAGCCTGACAACAGGCTGTGGATGGTCCTGTCAAAACTGATATAACAAGGTGCTGGTTACAGAACGGTGTCGCCTCCTTCAGCACAGCCTGGAGAATGACAACAGGCTGTGGATGGTCCTGTCAAAACTGATATAACAAGGAGCTGGTTACAGAATGGCGTCACCTCCTTCAGCACGGCCTGGAGCCTGACACCAGGCTGTGGATGGTCCTATCAAATCTGATATAACACGGATCTGGTTACAGAACGGTGTCGCCTCCTTCAGCACGGCCTGGAGCCTGACACCAGGCTGTGGGTGGTCCTGTCAAATCTGATACAACAAGGTGCTGGTTACAGAACGGTGTCACCTCCTTCAGTGCGGCCTGGAGCCTGACACCAGGCTGTGGATGGTGCTGTCAAATCTGATACAACAAGGTGCTGGTTACAGAACGGTGTCGCCTCCTTCAGCACGGCCTGGAGCCTGACACCAGGCTGTGGATGGGCCTGTCAAATCTGATATAACAAGGAGCTGATTACAGAACGGTGACACCTCCTTCAGCACGGCCTGGAGCCTGACACCAGGCTGTGGATGGTCCTGTCAAAACTGATATAACAAGGAGCTGGTTACAGAACGGTGTCGACTCCTTCAGCACGGCCTGGAGCCTGACACCAGGCTGTGGATGGTCCTGTCAAATCTGATAGAACAAGGAGCTGGTTACAGAACGGTGTCGCCTCCTTCAGCACGGCCTGGAGACTGACACCAGGCTGTGGGTGGTCCTGTCAAATCTGATATAACAAGGAGCTGGTTACAGAACGGTGTCGCCTCCTTCAGCACGGCCTGGAGCCTGACACCAGGCTGTGGATGGTCCTGTCAAATCTGATATAACAAGGAGCTGGTTACAGAACGGTTTCACCTCCTTCAGCACGGCCTGGAGCCTGACACCAGGCTGTGGATGGTCCTGTCAAATCTGATACAACAAAGTGCTGGTTACAGAACGATGTCACCTCCTTCAGCACGGCCTGGTGCCTGACAACAGACTGTGGATGGTCCTGTCAAATCTGATATAACAAGGAGCTGGTTACAGATCGGTGTCGCGTCCTTGATGACGGCCTGGAGCCTGAGACCAGGCTGTGGATGGTCCTGTCAAATCTGATATAACAAGGAACTGTTTACAGAACGGTGTCATCTCCTTCAGCACGGCCTGGAGCCTGACACCAGGCTGTGGATGGTCCTGTCAAATCTGATATAACAAGGAGCTGGTTACAGAACGGTGACATCTCCTTCAGCACGGCCTGGAGCCTGACAGCAGGCTGTGGATGGTCCTGTCAAATCTGATATAACAAGGTGCTGGTTACAGAACGGTGTTGCCTCCTTCATCACGGCCTGGAGCCTGACACCAGGCTGTGGATGGTCCAGTCAAATATGATATAACAAGGAGCTGGTTACAGAACGGTGTCGCCTCCTTCAGCACGGCCTGGAGCCTGACACCAGGCTGTGGATAGTCCTGTCAAATCTGATATAACAAGGAACTGGTTACAGAACGGTGTCGCGTCCTTCAGTACGGCCTGGAGCCTGACACCAGGCTGTGGATGGTCCTGTAAAATCTGATATAACAAGGAGCTGGTTACAGAACGGTGACATCTCCTTCAGCACGGCCTGGAGCCTGACACCAGGCTGTGGATGGTCCTGTCAAATCTGAAATAACAAGGTGCTGGTTACAGAACGGTGTTGCCTCCTTCAGCACGGCCTGGAGCCTGACACCAGGCTGTGGGTGGTCCTGTCAAATCTGATATAACAAGGTGTTGGTTACAGAACGGTGACGCCACCTTCAGCACGGCCTGGAGCCTGACACCAGGCTGTGGATGGTCCTGTCAAATCTGATATAACAAGGAGCTGGTTACAGAACGGTGTCGCCTCCTTCAGCACGGCCTGGAGCCTGACACCAGGCTGTGGATCGTCCTGGCAAATCTGATATAACAAGGAGCTGGTTACAGAACGGTGTCCCCTCCTTCAGCACGTCCTGGAGCCTGACACCAGGCTGTGGATGGTCCTGTCAAATCTGATATAACAAGGAGCTGGTTACAGAACGGTGTCGCATCCTTCAGCACGGCCTGGAGCCTGACACCAGGCTGTGGATGGGCCTGTCAAATCTGATATAACAAGGAGCTGGTTACAGAACGGTGTCGCCTCCTTCAGCACGGCCTGGAGCCTGACACCAGGCTGTGGATGGTCCTGTCAAATCTGATATAACAAGGTGCTGGTTACAGAACGATGACGCCTCCTACAGCACGGCATGGAGCCTGACACCAGGCTGTGGATGGTCCTGTCAAATCTTATATAACACGGAGCTGGTTGCAGAACGGTTTCGCCTCCTTCAGCACGGCCTGGAGCCTCACACCAGGCTGTGGATGGTCCTGTCAAATCTGATATAACAAGGTGTTGTTTACAGAACGGTGTCGCCTCCTTCATCACGGCCTGGACCCTGACACCAGGCTGTGGATGGGCCTGTCAAATCTGATATAACAAGGTGCTGGTTACAGAACGGTGTCGCCTCCTTCAGCACGGCCTGGAGCCTGACACCAGGCTGTGGATGGTCCTGTCAAATCTGATATAACAAGGAGCTGGTTACAGAACGGCGACATCTCCTTCAGCGCGGCCTGGAGCCTGACACCAGGCTGTGGATGGTCCTGTCAAATCTGATATAACAAGGAGCTGGTTACAGAACGGTGTTGCCTCCTTCAGCACGGCCTGGAGCCTGACACCAGGCTGTGGGTGGTCCTGTCAAATCTGATATAACAAGGAGCTGGTTACAGAACGGTGTCGCCTCCTTCAGCACGGCCTGGAGCCTGACACCAGGCTGTGGATGGGCCTGTCAAATCTGATATAACAAGGAGCTGGTTACAGAATGGTGTCGCCTCCTTCAGCAGGGCCTGGAGCCTGACACTAGGCTGTGGATGGTCCTGTCAAATCTGATACAACAAGGTGCTGGTTACAGAACGGTGTCGCCTCCTTCAGCACGGCCTGGAGCCTGACACCAGGCTCTGGATGGTCCTGACAAATCTGATATAACAAGGAGCTGGTTACAGAACGGTGACATCTCCTTCAGCACGGCCTGGAGCCTGACACCAGGCTGTGGATGGTCCTGTCAAATCTGATATAACAAGGAGCTGATTACAGAACGGTGACATCTCCTTCAGCACGGCCTGGAGCCTGACACCATGCTGTGGATGGTCCTGTCAAATCTGATATAACAAGGTTCTGGTTACAGAACGGTGTCGCCTCCTTCAGCACGGCCTGGAGCCTGACAACAGGCTGTGGATGGTCCTGTCAAATCTGATATAACATGGAGCTGGTTACAGAACGGTGTCACCTCCTTCAGCACGGCCTGGAGCCTGACACCAGGCTGTGGATGGTCCTATCAAATCTGATATAACACGGAGCTGGTTACAGAACGGTGTCGCCTCCTTCAGCACGGCCTGGAGCCTGACACCAGGCTGTGGATGGTCCTGTCAAATCTGATACTACAAGGTGCTGGTTACAGAACGGTGTCGCCTCCTTCAGCACGGCCTGGAGCCTAGCACCAGGCTGTGGATGGTCCTGTCAAATCTGATATAACAAGGAGCTGGTTACAGAACGGTGTCGCCTCCTTCAGCACGCCCTGGAGCCTGACACCAGGCTGTGGATAGTCCTCTCAAATCTGATATAACAAGGAACTGGTTACAGAACGGTGTCGCCTCCTTCAGCACGGCCTGGAGCCTGACACCAGGCTGTGGATGGTCCTGTCAAATCTGAGAAAACAAGGAGCTGGTTACAGAACGGTGTCGCCTCCTTCAGCACGGCCTGGAGCCTGACACCAGGCTGTGGATGGTCTGGTCAAATCTGATATAACAAGGAGCTGGTTACAGAACGGTGTCGCCTCCTTCAGCACGGCCTGGAGCCTGACACCAGGCTGTGGATGGTCCTGGCAAATCTGATATAACAAGGAGCTGGTTACAGAACGGTGTCGCCTCCTTCAGCACGGCCTGGAGCCTGACACCAGGCTGTGGATGGTCCTGTCAAATCTGATATAACAAGGAGCTGGTTACAGAACGGTGTCACCTCTTTCAGCACGGCCTGGAGCCTGACACCAGGCTGTGGATGCTCCTGTCAAATCTGATATAACAAGGAGCTGATTACAGAACGGTGACATCTCCTTCAGCACGGCCTGGAGCCTGACACCAGGCTGTGGATGGTCCTGTCAAATTTGATATAACAATGTGCTGGTTACAGAACGGTGTCGCCTCCTTCAGCACGGCCTGGAGCCTGACACCAGGCTGTGGGTGGTCCTGTCAAATCTGATACAACAAGGTGCTGGTTACAGAACGGTGTCGCCTCCTTCAGCACGGCCTGGAGCCTGACACCAGGCTGTGGATGGTCCTGTCAAATCTGATATAACAAGGAGCTGGTTACAGAACGGTGTCGCCTCCTTCAGCACGGCCCGGAGCCTGACACCAGGCTGTGGATGGGCCTGTCAAATCTGATGTAACAAGGAGCTGGTTACAGAACGGTGTCGCCTCCTTCAGCACGGCCTGGAGCCTGACACCAGGCTGTGGATGGTCCTGTCAAATCTGATACAACAAGGTGCTGGTTACAGAACGGTGTCGCCTCCTTCAGCACGGCCTGGAGTCTGACACCAGTCTGTGGATGGGCCTGTCAAATCTGATATAACAAGGAGCTGATTACAGAACGGTGACACCTCCTTCAGCACGGCCTGGAGCCTGACACCAGGCTGTGGATGGTCCTGTCAAATCTGATATAACAAGGAGCTGGTTACAGAACGGTGTCGCCTCCATCAGCACGGCCTGGAGCCAGACACCAGGCTGTGGATGGTCCTGTCAAATCTGATAGAACAAGGAGCTGGTTACAGAACGGTGTCGCCTCCTTCAGCACGGCCTGGAGCCTGACACCAGGCTGTGGATGGTCCTGTCAAATCTGATATAACAAGGAGCTGGTTACAGAACGGTTTCACCTCCTTCAGCACGGCCTGGAGCCTGACACCAGGCTGTGGATGGTCCTGTCAAATCTGATATAACAAGGAGCTGGTTACAGAATGGTGTCACCTCCTTCAGCACGGCCTGGAGCCTGACACCAGGCTGTGGATGGTCCTGTCAAATCTGATACAACAAAGTGCTGGTTACAGAACGATGTCACCTCCTTCAGCACGGCCTGGTGCCTGACACCAGACTGTGGATGGTCCTGTCAAATCTGATATAACAAGGAGCTGGTTACAGATCGGTGTCGCCTCCTTCAGCACGGCCTGGAGCCTGAGACCAGGCTGTGGAAGGTCCTGTCAAATCTGATATAACAAGGAACTGTTTACAGAACGGTGTCATCTCCTTTAGCACGGCCTGGAGCCTGACACCAGGCTGTGGATGGTCCTGTCAAATCTGATATAACAAGGAGCTGGTTACAGAACGGTGACATCTCCTTCAGCACGGCCTGGAGCCTGACACCAGGCTGTGGATGTTCCTGTCAAATCTGATATAACAAGGTGCTGGATACAGAACGGTGTTGCCTCCTTCAGCACGGCCTGGAGCCTGACACCAGGCTGTGGATGGTCCTGTCAAATCTGATATAACAAGGAGCTGGTTACAGAACGGTGTAGCCTCCTTCAGCACGGCCTGGAGCCTGACAGCAGGCTGTGGATAGTCCTGTCAAATCTGATACAACAAGGTGCTGGTTACAGAACGATGTCACCTCCTTCAGCGCGGCCTGGAGCCTGACACCAGGCTGTGGATGGTCCTGTCAAATCTGATATAACAAGGAGCTGGTTACAGAACGGTGTCGCCTCCTTCAGCACGGCCTGGAGCCAGACACCAGGCTGTGGATGGTCCTGTCAAATCTGATATAACAAGGAGCTGGTTACAGAACGGTGTCGCCTCCTTCAGCACGGCCTGGAGCCTGACACCAGGCTGTGGATGTCCTGTCAAATCTGATATAACAAGGAGCTGGTTACAGAACGGTGTCACCTCCTTCAGTGCGGCCTGGAGCCTGACACCAGGCTGTGGATGGTGCTGTCAAATCTGATACAACAAGGTGCTGGTTACAGAACGGTGTCGCCTCCTTCAGCACGGCCTGGAGCCTGACACCAGGCTGTGGATGGGCCTGTCAAATCTGATATAACAAGGAGCTGATTACAGAACGGTGTCGCCTCCTTCAGCACGGCCTGGAGCCTGGCACCAGGCTGTGGATGGTCCTGTCAAATCTGATATAACAAGGTGCTGGTTACAGAATGGTGTCGCCTCCTTCAGCACGGCCTGGAGCCTGACTCCAGGCTGTGGATGGTCCTGTCAAATCTGATATAACACGGAGCTGGTTACAGAACGGTGTCGCCTCCTTCAGCACGGCCAGGAGCCTGACACCAGGCTGTGGATGGTTCTGTAAAATCTGATATAACAAGGAGCTGGTTACAGAACGGTGTCGCCTCCTTCAGCACGGCCTGGAGCCTGACACCAGGCTGTGGATGGTCCTGTCAAATCTGATATAACAAGGAGCTGGTTACAGAACGGTGTCACCTCCTCCAGTACGTGCTGGAGCCTGACAACAGGCTGTGGATGGTCCTGTCAAATCTGATATAACAAGGAGCTGGTTACAGAACGGTGTCGCCTCCTTCAGCACGGCCTGGAGCCTGACACCAGGCTGTGGATGGTCCTGTCAAATCTGATATAACAAGGTGCTGGTTACAGAACGGCGTCACCTCCTTCAGCACGGCCTGGAGCCTGACAACAGGCTGTGGATGGTCCTGTCAAATCTGATACAACAAGGAGCTGGTTACAGAACGGTGTCGCCTCCTTCAGCACGGCCTGGAGCCTGACACCAGGCTGTGGATGGGCCTGTCAAATCTGATATAACAAGGTGCTGGTTACAGAACGGTGTCGCCTCCTTCAGCACGGCCTGGAGCCTGACAACAGGCTGTGGATGGTCCTGCCAAATCTGATATAACAAGGAGCTGGTTACAGAACGGTGTCGCCTCCTTCAGCACGGCCTGGAGCCTGACACCTTGCTGTGGATGGTCCTGTCAAATCTGATACAACAAGGAGCTGGTTGCAGAACGGTGTCGCCTCCTTCAGCACGGCCTGGAGCCTGACACCAGGCTGTGGATGGTCCTGTCAAATCTGATACAACAAAGTGCTGGTTACAGAACGATGTCACCTCCTTCAGCACGGCCTGGTGCCTGACAACAGACTGTGGATGGTCCTGTCAAATCTGATATAACAAGGAGCTGGTTACAGAACGGTGTCGCCTCCTTCAGCACGGCCTGGAGCCTGAGACCAGGCTGTGGATGGTCCTGTCAAATCTGATATAACAAGGAACTGTTTACAGAACGGTGTCATCTCCTTCAGCACGGCCTGGAGCCTGACACCAGGCTGTGGATGGTCCTGTCAAATCTGATATAACAAGGAGCTGGTTACAGAACGGTGTCATCTCCTTCAGCACGGCCTGGATCCTGACACCAGGCTGTAGATTGTCCTGTCAAATCTGATATAACAAGGAGCTGGATACAGAACGGTGTCGCCTCCTTCAGTACGGCCTGGATCCTGACTCCAGGATGTGGATGGTCCTGTCAAATCAGATATAACAAGGAGCTGGTTACAGAACGGTGTCACCTCCTTCAGCACGGCCTGGAGCCTGACACCAGGCTGTGGATGGTGCTGTCAAATCTGATACAACAAGGTGCTGGTTACAGAACGGTGTCGCCTCCTTCAGCACGGCCTGGAGCCTGACACCAGGCTGTGGATGGTCCTGTCAAATCTGATACAACAAGGAGCTGGTTACAGAACGGTGTCACCTCCTTCAGCACGGCCTGGAGCCTGACACCAGGCTGTGGATGGTCCTGTCAAATCTGATATAACACGGAGCTGGTTACAGAACGGTGTCGCCTCCTTCAGCACGGCCTGGAGCCTGACACCAGGCTGTGGGTGGTCCTGTCAAATCTGATATAACAAGCTGTTGGTTACAGAACGGTGTCGCCACCTTCAGCACGGCCTGGAGCCTGGCACCAGGCTGTGGATGGTCCTGGCAAATCTGATATAACAAGGAGCTGGTTACAGAACGGTGTCGCCTCCTTCAGCACGCCCTGGAGCCTGGCACCAGGCTGTGGATGGTCCTGGCAAATCTGATATAACAAGGAGCTGGTTACAGAACGGTGTCGCCTCCTTCAGCACTGCCTGGAGCCTGACACCAGGCTGTGGATGGGCCTGTCAAATCTGATATAACAAGGAGCTGGTTACAGAACGGTGTCGCCTCCTTCAGCACAGTCTGGTGCCTGACACCAGGCTGTGGATGGTCCTGTCAAATCTGATACAACAAGGAGCTGGTTACAGAACGGTGTCGCCTCCTTCAGCACGGCCTGGAGCCTGACACCAGGCTGTGGATGGACCTGTCAAATCTGATATAGCAAGGAGCTGGTTACAGAACGGTGTCGCCTCCTTCAGCACAGCCTGGAGCCTGACAACAGGCTGTGGATGGTCCTGTCAAAACTGATATAACAAGGTGCTGGTTACAGAACGGTGTCGCCTCCTTCAGCACAGCCTGGAGAATGACAACAGGCTGTGGATGGTCCTGTCAAAACTGATATAACAAGGAGCTGGTTACAGAATGGCGTCACCTCCTTCAGCACGGCCTGGAGCCTGACACCAGGCTGTGGATGGTCCTATCAAATCTGATATAACACGGATCTGGTTACAGAACGGTGTCGCCTCCTTCAGCACGGCCTGGAGCCTGACACCAGGCTGTGGGTGGTCCTGTCAAATCTGATACAACAAGGTGCTGGTTACAGAACGGTGTCACCTCCTTCAGTGCGGCCTGGAGCCTGACACCAGGCTGTGGATGGTGCTGTCAAATCTGATACAACAAGGTGCTGGTTACAGAACGGTGTCGCCTCCTTCAGCACGGCCTGGAGCCTGACACCAGGCTGTGGATGGGCCTGTCAAATCTGATATAACAAGGAGCTGATTACAGAACGGTGACACCTCCTTCAGCACGGCCTGGAGCCTGACACCAGGCTGTGGATGGTCCTGTCAAAACTGATATAACAAGGAGCTGGTTACAGAACGGTGTCGACTCCTTCAGCACGGCCTGGAGCCTGACACCAGGCTGTGGATGGTCCTGTCAAATCTGATAGAACAAGGAGCTGGTTACAGAACGGTGTCGCCTCCTTCAGCACGGCCTGGAGACTGACACCAGGCTGTGGGTGGTCCTGTCAAATCTGATATAACAAGGAGCTGGTTACAGAACGGTGTCGCCTCCTTCAGCACGGCCTGGAGCCTGACACCAGGCTGTGGATGGTCCTGTCAAATCTGATATAACAAGGAGCTGGTTACAGAACGGTTTCACCTCCTTCAGCACGGCCTGGAGCCTGACACCAGGCTGTGGATGGTCCTGTCAAATCTGATACAACAAAGTGCTGGTTACAGAACGATGTCACCTCCTTCAGCACGGCCTGGTGCCTGACAACAGACTGTGGATGGTCCTGTCAAATCTGATATAACAAGGAGCTGGTTACAGATCGGTGTCGCGTCCTTGATGACGGCCTGGAGCCTGAGACCAGGCTGTGGATGGTCCTGTCAAATCTGATATAACAAGGAACTGTTTACAGAACGGTGTCATCTCCTTCAGCACGGCCTGGAGCCTGACACCAGGCTGTGGATGGTCCTGTCAAATCTGATATAACAAGGAGCTGGTTACAGAACGGTGACATCTCCTTCAGCACGGCCTGGAGCCTGACAGCAGGCTGTGGATGGTCCTGTCAAATCTGATATAACAAGGTGCTGGTTACAGAACGGTGTTGCCTCCTTCATCACGGCCTGGAGCCTGACACCAGGCTGTGGATGGTCCAGTCAAATATGATATAACAAGGAGCTGGTTACAGAACGGTGTCGCCTCCTTCAGCACGGCCTGGAGCCTGACACCAGGCTGTGGATAGTCCTGTCAAATCTGATATAACAAGGAACTGGTTACAGAACGGTGTCGCGTCCTTCAGTACGGCCTGGAGCCTGACACCAGGCTGTGGATGGTCCTGTAAAATCTGATATAACAAGGAGCTGGTTACAGAACGGTGACATCTCCTTCAGCACGGCCTGGAGCCTGACACCAGGCTGTGGATGGTCCTGTCAAATCTGAAATAACAAGGTGCTGGTTACAGAACGGTGTTGCCTCCTTCAGCACGGCCTGGAGCCTGACACCAGGCTGTGGGTGGTCCTGTCAAATCTGATATAACAAGGTGTTGGTTACAGAACGGTGACGCCACCTTCAGCACGGCCTGGAGCCTGACACCAGGCTGTGGATGGTCCTGTCAAATCTGATATAACAAGGAGCTGGTTACAGAACGGTGTCGCCTCCTTCAGCACGGCCTGGAGCCTGACACCAGGCTGTGGATCGTCCTGGCAAATCTGATATAACAAGGAGCTGGTTACAGAACGGTGTCCCCTCCTTCAGCACGTCCTGGAGCCTGACACCAGGCTGTGGATGGTCCTGTCAAATCTGATATAACAAGGAGCTGGTTACAGAACGGTGTCGCATCCTTCAGCACGGCCTGGAGCCTGACACCAGGCTGTGGATGGGCCTGTCAAATCTGATATAACAAGGAGCTGGTTACAGAACGGTGTCGCCTCCTTCAGCACGGCCTGGAGCCTGACACCAGGCTGTGGATGGTCCTGTCAAATCTGATATAACAAGGTGCTGGTTACAGAACGATGACGCCTCCTACAGCACGGCATGGAGCCTGACACCAGGCTGTGGATGGTCCTGTCAAATCTTATATAACACGGAGCTGGTTGCAGAACGGTTTCGCCTCCTTCAGCACGGCCTGGAGCCTCACACCAGGCTGTGGATGGTCCTGTCAAATCTGATATAACAAGGTGTTGTTTACAGAACGGTGTCGCCTCCTTCATCACGGCCTGGACCCTGACACCAGGCTGTGGATGGGCCTGTCAAATCTGATATAACAAGGTGCTGGTTACAGAACGGTGTCGCCTCCTTCAGCACGGCCTGGAGCCTGACACCAGGCTGTGGATGGTCCTGTCAAATCTGATATAACAAGGAGCTGGTTACAGAACGGCGACATCTCCTTCAGCGCGGCCTGGAGCCTGACACCAGGCTGTGGATGGTCCTGTCAAATCTGATATAACAAGGAGCTGGTTACAGAACGGTGTTGCCTCCTTCAGCACGGCCTGGAGCCTGACACCAGGCTGTGGGTGGTCCTGTCAAATCTGATATAACAAGGAGCTGGTTACAGAACGGTGTCGCCTCCTTCAGCACGGCCTGGAGCCTGACACCAGGCTGTGGATGGGCCTGTCAAATCTGATATAACAAGGAGCTGGTTACAGAATGGTGTCGCCTCCTTCAGCAGGGCCTGGAGCCTGACACTAGGCTGTGGATGGTCCTGTCAAATCTGATACAACAAGGTGCTGGTTACAGAACGGTGTCGCCTCCTTCAGCACGGCCTGGAGCCTGACACCAGGCTCTGGATGGTCCTGACAAATCTGATATAACAAGGAGCTGGTTACAGAACGGTGACATCTCCTTCAGCACGGCCTGGAGCCTGACACCAGGCTGTGGATGGTCCTGTCAAATCTGATATAACAAGGAGCTGATTACAGAACGGTGACATCTCCTTCAGCACGGCCTGGAGCCTGACACCATGCTGTGGATGGTCCTGTCAAATCTGATATAACAAGGTTCTGGTTACAGAACGGTGTCGCCTCCTTCAGCACGGCCTGGAGCCTGACAACAGGCTGTGGATGGTCCTGTCAAATCTGATATAACATGGAGCTGGTTACAGAACGGTGTCACCTCCTTCAGCACGGCCTGGAGCCTGACACCAGGCTGTGGATGGTCCTATCAAATCTGATATAACACGGAGCTGGTTACAGAACGGTGTCGCCTCCTTCAGCACGGCCTGGAGCCTGACACCAGGCTGTGGATGGTCCTGTCAAATCTGATACTACAAGGTGCTGGTTACAGAACGGTGTCGCCTCCTTCAGCACGGCCTGGAGCCTAGCACCAGGCTGTGGATGGTCCTGTCAAATCTGATATAACAAGGAGCTGGTTACAGAACGGTGTCGCCTCCTTCAGCACGCCCTGGAGCCTGACACCAGGCTGTGGATAGTCCTCTCAAATCTGATATAACAAGGAACTGGTTACAGAACGGTGTCGCCTCCTTCAGCACGGCCTGGAGCCTGACACCAGGCTGTGGATGGTCCTGTCAAATCTGAGAAAACAAGGAGCTGGTTACAGAACGGTGTCGCCTCCTTCAGCACGGCCTGGAGCCTGACACCAGGCTGTGGATGGTCTGGTCAAATCTGATATAACAAGGAGCTGGTTACAGAACGGTGTCGCCTCCTTCAGCACGGCCTGGAGCCTGACACCAGGCTGTGGATGGTCCTGGCAAATCTGATATAACAAGGAGCTGGTTACAGAACGGTGTCGCCTCCTTCAGCACGGCCTGGAGCATGACACCAGGCTGTGGATGGTCCTGTCAAATCTGATATAACAAGGAGCTGGTTACAGAACGGTGTCACCTCTTTCAGCACGGCCTGGAGCCTGACACCAGGCTGTGGATGCTCCTGTCAAATCTGATATAACAAGGAGCTGATTACAGAACGGTGACATCTCCTTCAGCACGGCCTGGAGCCTGACACCAGGCTGTGGATGGTCCTGTCAAATTTGATATAACAATGTGCTGGTTACAGAACGGTGTCGCCTCCTTCAGCACAGCCTGGAGCCTGACAACAGGCTGTGGATGGTCCTGTCAAAACTGATATAACAAGGAGCTGGTTACAGAACGGCGTCACCTCCTTCAGCACGGCCTGGAGCCTGACACCAGGCTGTGGATGGTCCTATCAAATCTGATATGACACGGATCTGGTTACAGAACGGTGTCGCCTCCTTCAGCACGGCCTGGAGCCTGACACCAGGCTGTGGGTGGTCCTGTCAAATCTGATACAACAAGGTGCTGGTTACAGAACGGTGTCGCCTCCTTCAGCACGGCCTGGAGCCTGACACCAGGCTGTGGATGGTCCTGTCAAATCTGATATAACAAGGAGCTGGTTACAGAACGGTGTCGCCTCCTTCAGCACGGCCCGGAGCCTGACACCAGGCTGTGGATGGGCCTGTCAAATCTGATGTAACAAGGAGCTGGTTACAGAACGGTGTCGCCTCCTTCAGCACGGCCTGGAGCCTGACACCAGGCTGTGGATGGTCCTGTCAAATCTGATACAACAAGGTGCTGGTTACAGAACGGTGTCGCCTCCTTCAGCACGGCCTGGAGTCTGACACCAGTCTGTGGATGGGCCTGTCAAATCTGATATAACAAGGAGCTGATTACAGAACGGTGACACCTCCTTCAGCACGGCCTGGAGCCTGACACCAGGCTGTGGATGGTCCTGTCAAATCTGATATAACAAGGAGCTGGTTACAGAACGGTGTCGCCTCCATCAGCACGGCCTGGAGCCAGACACCAGGCTGTGGATGGTCCTGTCAAATCTGATAGAACAAGGAGCTGGTTACAGAACGGTGTCGCCTCCTTCAGCACGGCCTGGAGCCTGACACCAGGCTGTGGATGGTCCTGTCAAATCTGATATAACAAGGAGCTGGTTACAGAACGGTTTCACCTCCTTCAGCACGGCCTGGAGCCTGACACCAGGCTGTGGATGGTCCTGTCAAATCTGATATAACAAGGAGCTGGTTACAGAATGGTGTCACCTCCTTCAGCACGGCCTGGAGCCTGACACCAGGCTGTGGATGGTCCTGTCAAATCTGATACAACAAAGTGCTGGTTACAGAACGATGTCACCTCCTTCAGCACGGCCTGGTGCCTGACACCAGACTGTGGATGGTCCTGTCAAATCTGATATAACAAGGAGCTGGTTACAGATCGGTGTCGCCTCCTTCAGCACGGCCTGGAGCCTGAGACCAGGCTGTGGAAGGTCCTGTCAAATCTGATATAACAAGGAACTGTTTACAGAACGGTGTCATCTCCTTTAGCACGGCCTGGAGCCTGACACCAGGCTGTGGATGGTCCTGTCAAATCTGATATAACAAGGAGCTGGTTACAGAACGGTGACATCTCCTTCAGCACGGCCTGGAGCCTGACACCAGGCTGTGGATGTTCCTGTCAAATCTGATATAACAAGGTGCTGGATACAGAACGGTGTTGCCTCCTTCAGCACGGCCTGGAGCCTGACACCAGGCTGTGGATGGTCCTGTCAAATCTGATATAACAAGGAGCTGGTTACAGAACGGTGTAGCCTCCTTCAGCACGGCCTGGAGCCTGACAGCAGGCTGTGGATAGTCCTGTCAAATCTGATACAACAAGGTGCTGGTTACAGAACGATGTCACCTCCTTCAGCGCGGCCTGGAGCCTGACACCAGGCTGTGGATGGTCCTGTCAAATCTGATATAACAAGGAGCTGGTTACAGAACGGTGTCGCCTCCTTCAGCACGGCCTGGAGCCAGACACCAGGCTGTGGATGGTCCTGTCAAATCTGATATAACAAGGAGCTGGTTACAGAACGGTGTCGCCTCCTTCAGCACGGCCTGGAGCCTGACACCAGGCTGTGGATGTCCTGTCAAATCTGATATAACAAGGAGCTGGTTACAGAACGGTGACGCCACCTTCAGCACGGCCTGGAGCCTGACACCAGGCTGTGGATGGTCCTGTCAAATCTGATATAACAAGGAGCTGGTTACAGACCGGTGTCGCCTCCTTCAGCACGCCCTGGAGCCTGACACCAGGCTGTGGATGGTCCTGTCAAATCTGATATAACAAGGAGCTGGTTACAGAACGGTGTCACCTCCTTCAGCACGTCCTGGAGCCTGACACCAGGCTGTGGATGGTCCTGTCAAATCTGATATAACAAGGAGCTGGTTACAGAACGGTGTCGCCTCCTTCAGCACGCCCTGGAGCCTGACACCAGGCTGTGGATGGTCCTGTCAAATCTGATATAACAAGGAGCTGGTTGCAGAACGGTGTCACCTCCTTCAGCACGTCCTGGAGCCTGACACCAGGCTGTGGATGGTCCTGTCAAATCTGATATAACAAGGAGCTGGTTACAGAACGGTGTCGCCTCCTTCAGCACGGCCTGGAGCCTGACATAAGGCTGTGGATGGTCTTGTCAAATCTGATACAACAAGGAACTGGTTACAGAACGGTGTCGCCTCCTTCAGCACGGCCTGTAGCCTGACACCAGGCTGTGGATGGTCCTGTCAAATCTGATATAACAAGGAGCTGGTTACAGAACGGTGTCGCCTCCTTCAGCACGGCCTGGAGCCTGACACCAGGTTGTGGATGGTCCAGTCAAATCTGATATAACAATGAGCTGGTTACAGAACGGTGTCACCTCCTTCAGTACGGCCTGGAGCCTGACACCCGGCTGTGGATGGTCCTGTCAAATCTGATATAACAAGTTGCTGGTTACAGAACGGTGTCGCCTCCTTCAGCACGGCCTGGAGCCTGACACCAGGCTGTGGATGGTCCTGTCAAATCTGATATAACAAGGAGCTGGTTACAGAACGGTGTCGCCTCCTTCAGCACGGCCTGGAGCCTGACACCAGGCTGTGGATGGTCCTGTCAAATCTGATATAACAAGGAGCTGGTTACAGAACGGTGTCACCTCCTTCAGCACGTCCTGGAGCCTGACACCAGGCTGTGGATGGTCCTGTCAAATCTGATATAACAAGGAGCTGGTTACAGAACGGTGTCGCCTCCTTCAGCACGGCCTGGAGCCTGACACCAGGCTGTGGATGGTCCTGTCAAATCTGATATAACAATGAGCTGGTTACAGAACGGTGTCACCTCCTTCAGTACGGCCTGGAGCCTGACACCCGGCTGTGGATGGTCCTGTCAAATCTGATATAACAAGGAGCTGGTTACAGAACGGTGTCGCCTCCTTCAGCACGGCCTGGAGCCTGACACCAGGCTGTGGATGGTCCTGTCAAATCTGATATAACAAGGAGCTGGTTACAGAACGGTGTCGCCTCCTTCAGCACGGCCTGGAGCCTGACACCAGGCTGTGGATGGTCCTGTCAAATCTGATATAACAAGGAGCTGGTTACAGAACGGTGTCGCCTCCTTCAGCACTGCCTGGAGCCTGACACCAGGTTGTGGATGGTCCTGTCAAATCTGATATAACAAGGAGCTGGTTACAGAACGGTGTCGCCTCCTTCAGCACGGCCCGGAGCCTGACACCAGGCTGTGGATGGGCCTGTCAAATCTGATGTAACAAGGAGCTGGTTACAGAACGGTGTCGCCTCCTTCAGCACGGCCTGGAGCCTGACACCAGGCTGTGGATGGTTCTGTCAAATCTGATACAACAAGGTGCTGGTTACAGAACGGTGTCGCCTCCTTCAGCACGTCCTGGAGCCTGACACCAGGCTGTGGATGGGCCTGTCAAATCTGATATAACAAGGAGCTGATTACAGAACGGTGACACCTCCTTCAGCACGGCCTGGAGCCTGACACCAGGCTGTGGATGCTCCTGTCAAATCTGATATAACAAGGAGCTGGTTACAGAACGGTGTCGCCTCCATCAGCACGGCCTGGAGCCTGACACCAGGCTGTGGATGGTCCTGTCAAATCTGATAGAACAAGGAGCTGGTTACAGAAAGGTGTCGCCTCCTTCAGCACGGCCTGTAGACTGACACCAGGCTGTGGGTGGTCCTGTCAAATCTGATATAACAAGGAGCTGGTTACAGAACGGTGTCACCTCCTTCAGCACGGCCTGGAGCCTGACACCAGGCTGTGGATGGTCCTGTCAAATCTGATATAACAAGTAGCTGGTTACAGAACGGTTTCACCTCCTTCAGCACGGCCTGGAGCCTGACACTAGGCTGTGGATGGTCCTGTCAAATCTGATATAACAAGGAGCTGGTTACAGAACGGTTTCACCTCCTTCAGCACGGCCTGGAGCCTGACACCAGGCTGTGGATGGTCCTGTCAAATCTGATATAACAAGGAGCTGGTTACAGAACGGTGTCACCTCCTTCAGCACGGCCTGGAGCCTGACACCAGGCTGTGGATGGTCCTGTCAAATCTGATACAACAAAGTGCTCGTTACAGAACGATGTCACCTCCTTCAGCACGGCCTGGTGCCTGACACCAGACTGTGGATGGTCCTGTCAAATCTGATATAACAAGGAGCTGGTTACAGAACGGTGTCGCCTCCTTCAGCACGGCCTGGAGCCTGAGACCAGGCTGTGGATGGTCCTGTCAAATCTGATATAACAAGGAACTGTTTACAGAACGGTGTCATCTCCTTCAGCACGGCCTGGAGCCTGACACCAGGCTGTGGATGGTCCTGTCAAATCTGATATAACAAGGAGCTGGTTACAGAACGGTGACTTCTCCTTCAGCACTGCCTGGAGCCTGACACCAGGCTGTGGATGGTCCTGTCAAATCTGATATAACAAGGTGCTGGATACAGAACAGTGTTGCCTCCTTCAGCACGGCCTGGAGCCTGACACCAGGCTGTGGATGGTCCTGTCAAATCTGATATAACAAGGAGCTGGTTACAGAACGGTGTCGCCTCCTTCAGCACGGCCTGGAGCCTGTCAGCAGGCTGTGGATAGTCCTGTCAAATCTGATACAACAAGGTGCTGGTTACAGAACGGTGTCACCTCCTTCAGCACGGCCTGGTGCCTGACACCAGGCTGTGGATCGTCCTGGCAAATCTGATATAACAAGGAGCTGGTTACAGAACGGTGTCGCCTCCTTCAGCACGTCCTGGAGCCTGACACCAGGCTGTGGATGGTCCTGTCAAATCTGATATAACAAGGAGCTGGTTACAGAACGGTGTCGCCTCCTTCAGCACGGCCTGGAGCCTGACACCAGGCTGTGGATGGTCCTGTCAAATCTGATACAACAAGGTGCTGGTTACAGAACGGTGTCGCCTCCTTCAGCACGGCCTGGAGCCTGACACCAGGCTGTGGATGGTCCTGTCAAATCTGATAAAACAAGGTGCTGGTTACAGAACGGTGTTGCCTCCTTCAGCACGGCCTGGAGCCTGGCACCAGGCTGTGGATCGTCCTGGCAAATCTGATATAACAAGGAGCTGGTTACAGAACGGTGTCGCCTCCTTCAGCACGTCCTGGAGCCTGACACCAGGCTGTGGATGGTCCTGTCAAATCTGATATAACAAGGAGCTGGTTACAGAACGGTGTCGCCTCCTTCAGCACGGCCTGGAGACTGACACCAGGCTGTGGGTGGTCCTGTCAAATCTGATATAACAAGGAGCTGGTTACAGAACGGTGTCGCCTCCTTCAGCACGGCCTGGAGCCTGACACCAGGCTGTGGATGGTCCTGTCAAATCTGATATAACAAGGAGCTGGTTACAGAACGGTTTCACCTCCTTCAGCACGGCCTGGAGCCTGACACCAGGCTGTGGATGGTCCTGTCAAATCTGATACAACAAAGTGCTGGTTACAGAACGATATCACCTCCTTCAGCACGGCCTGGTGCCTGACAGCAGGCTGTGGATGGTCCTGTCAAATCTGATATAACAAGGAACTGTTTACAGAACGGTGTCATCTCCTTCAGCACGGCCTGGAGCCTGACACCAGGCTGTGGATGGTCCTGTTAAATCTGATATAACAAGGAGCTGGTTACAGAACGGTGACATCTCCTTCAGCACGGCCTGGAGCCTGACACCAGGCTGTGGATGGTCCTGTCAAATCTGATATAACAAGGTGCTGGTTACAGAACGGTGTTGCCTCCTTCAGCACGGCCTGGAGCCTGACACCAGGCTGTGGATGGTCCTGTCAAATCTGATATAACAAGGAGCTGGTTACAGAACGGTGTCGCCTCCTTCAGCACGGCCTGGAGCCTGACACCAGGCTGTGGGTGGTCCTGTCAAATCAGATATAAAAAGTTGTTTGTTACAGAACGGTGGCGCCACTTTCAGCACGGCCTGGAGCCTGACACCAGGCTGTGGATCGTCCTGTCAAATCTGATATAACAAGGAGCTGGTTACAGAACGGTGTCGCCTCCGTCAGCACGGCCTGGAGCCTGACACCAGGCTGTGGATCGTCCTGGCAAATCTGATATAACAAGGAGCTGGTTAAAGAACGGTGTCGCCTCCTTCAGCACGTCCTGGAGCCTGACACCAGGCTGTGGATGGTCCTGTCAAATGTGATCTAACAAGGAGCTGGTCACAGAACGGTGTCGCCTCCTTCAGCACGGCCTGGAGCCTGACACCAGGCTGTGGATGGGCCTGTCAAATCTGATATAACAAGGAGCTGGTTACAGAACGGTGTCGCCTCCTTCAGCACGGCCTGGAGCCTGACACCAGGCTGTGGATGGTCCTGTCAAATCTGATACAACAAGGTGCTGGTTACAGAACGGTGTCGCCTCCTTCAGCACGGCCTGGAGCCTGACACCAGGCTGTGGATGGTCCTGTCAAATCTGATAAAACAAGGTGCTGGTTACAGAACGGTGTTGCCTCCTTCAGCACGGCCTGGAGCCTGACTCCAGGCTGTGGATGGTCCTGTAAAATCTGATATAACAAGGAGCTGGTTACAGAACGTTGTCACCTCCTTCAGCACGGCCTGGAGCCTGACACCAGGCTGTGGGTGGTCCTGTCAAATCTGATATAACAAGGTGTTGGTTACAGAACGGTGTCGCCACCTTCAGCACGGCCTGGAGCCTGACACCAGGCTGTGGATGGTCCTGTCAAATCTGATATAACAAGGAGCTGGTTACAGAACGGTGTCGCCTCCTTCAGCACGCCCTGGAGCCTGGCACCAGGCTGTGGATCGTCCTGGCAAATCTGATATAACAAGGAGCTGGTTACAGAACGGTGTCGCCTCCTTCAGCACGTCCTGGAGCCTGACACCAGGCTGCGGATGGTCCTGTCAAATCTGATATAACAAGGAGCTGGTTACAGAACGGTGTCGCCTCCTTCAGCACGGCCTGGAGCCTGACAACAGGCTGTGGATGGTCCTGTCAAATCTGATATAACAAGGAGCTGGTTACAGAACGGTGTCGCCTCCTTCAGCACGGCCTGGAGCCTGACACCAGGCTGTGGATGGGCCTGTCAAATCTGATATAACAAGGAGCTGGTTACAGAACGGTGTCGCCTCCTTCAGCACGGCCTGCAGCCTGACACCAGGCTGTGGATGGTGCTGTCAACTCTGATACAACAAGGTGCTGGTTACAGAACGGTGTCGCCTCCTTCAGCAGGGTCTGGAGCCTGACACCAGGCTGTGGATGGTCCTGTGAAATCTGATATAACAAGGAGCTGATTACACAACGGTGTCGCCTCCTTCAGCACGGCCTGGAGCCTGACACCAGGCTGTGGATGGTCCTGCCAAATCTGATATAACAAGGTGCCGGTTACAGAACGGTATCGCCTCCTTCAGCACGGCCTGGAGCCTGACAACAGGCTGTGGATGGTCCTGCCAAATCTGATATAACAAGGAGCTGGTTACAGAACGGTGTCGCCTCCTTCAGCACGGCCTGGAGCCTGACACCTTGCTGTGGATGGTCCTGTCAAATCTGATACAACAAGGAGCTGGTTGCAGAACGGTGTCGCCTCCTTCAGCACGGTCTGGAGCCTGACACAAGGCTGTGGATGGTCCTCTCAAATCTGATACAACAAGGAGCTGGTTACAGAACGGTGTCATCACCTTCAGCACGGCCTGGATCCTGATACCAGGCTGTAGATTGTCCTGTCAAATCTGATATAACAAGGAGCTGGTTGCAGAACGGTGTCGCCTCCTTCAGCACGGCCTGGAGCCTGACACCAGGCTGTGGATGGTCCTGTCAAATCTGATATAACAAGGAGCTGGTTACAGAACGGTGTCGCCTCCTTCATCACGGCCTGGAGCCTGACACCAGGTTGTGGATGGTCCTGTCAAATCTGATATAACAAGGAGCTGGTTACAGAACGGTGTCGCCTCCTTCAGCACGGCCTGGAGCCTGACACCAGGCTGTGGATGGTCCTGTCAAATCAGATATAACAAGGAGCTGGTTACAGAACGGTGTCGCCTCCTTCAGCACGGCCTGGAGCCTGACACCAGGCTGTGGATGGTCCTATCAAATCTGAGAAAACACGGAGCTGGTTACAGAACGGTGTCGCCTCCTTCAGCACGGCCTGGAGTCTGACACCAGGCTGTGGATGGTCCTGACAAATCTGATACAACAAGGAGCTGGTTACAGAACGGTGTCGCCTCCTTCAGCACGGCCTGGAGCCTGACGCCAGGCTGTGGGTGGTCCTGTCAAATCTGATACAACAAGGAGCTGGTTACAGAACGGTGTCGCCTCCTTGAGCGCGGCCTGGAGCCTGACACCAGGCTGTGGATGGTCCTGTCAAATCTGATACAACAAGGTGCTGGTTACAGAACGGTGTCACCTCCTTCAGCACGGCCTGGAGCCTGACACCAGGCTGTGGATGGTGCTGTCAAATCTGATATAACAAGGAGCTTGTTACAGAACGGTGTCACCTCCTTCAGCACGGCATGGAGCCTGACACCAGGCTGTGGATGGTTCTGTAAAATCTGATATAACAAGGAGCTGGTTACAGAACGGTGTTGCCTCATTCAGCACGGCCTGGAGCCTGACACCAGGTTGTGGATGGTCCTATCATATCTGAGATAACAAGAAGCTGGTTACAGAACGGTGTCATCTCCTTCAGCACGGCCTGGAGCCTGACACCAGGCTGTGGATGGTTCTGTAAAATCTGATATAACAAGGAGCTGGTTACAGAACGGTGTTGCCTCATTCAGCACGGCCTGGAGCCTGACACCAGGTTGTGGATGGTCCTGTCAAATCTGATATAACAAGAAGCTGGTTACAGAACGGTGTCGCCTCCTTCAGTACGGCCTGGAGCCTGACACCAGGCTGTGGGTGGTCCTGTCAAATCTGATATAACAAGGAGCTGGTTACAGAACGGTGTCGCCACCTTCAGCACGGCCTGGAGCCTGACACCAGGTTGTGGATGGTCCTGTCAAATCTGATATAACAAGAAGCTGGTTACAGAACGGTGTCGCCTCCTTCAGCACGGCCTGGAGCCTGACACCAGGCTGTGGATGGTCCTGTCAAATCTGATGTAACAAGGAGCTGGTTACAGAACGGTGTCGCCTCCTTCAGCACGGCCTGTAGCCTGACTGCAGGCTGTGGATGGGCCTGTCAAATCTGATATAACAAGGACCTGGTTACAGAACGGTGTCACCTCTTTCAGCACGGCCTGGAGCCTGACACCAGGCAGTGGATGGTCCTGTCAGATCTGATATAACAAGGAGCTGGTTACAGAACGGTGTCGCCTCCTTCAGCACGACCTGGAGCCTGACACCAGGCTGTGGATGGTCCTGTCAAATCTGATATAACAAGGTGTTGGTTACAGAACGGTGTCGCCACCTTCAGCACGGCCTGGAGCCTGCCAACTGGCTGTGGATGGCACTGTCAAATCTGATATAACAAGGAGCTGGGTACAGAACGGTGTCGCCTCCTTCAGCACGGTCTGGAGCATGACACCAGGCTGTGGATGGTCCTGTCAAATCTGATATAACAAGGTGCTGGTTACAGAACGGTGTTGCCTCCTTCAGCATGGCCTGGAGCCTGACACCAGGCTGTGGATGGTCCTGTCAAATCTGATATAACAAGGAGCTGGTTACAGAACGGTGACACCTCCTTCAGCACGGCCTGGAGCCTGACATCAGGCTGTGGATGGTCCTGTCAAATCTGATATAACAAGGAGCTGGTTACAGAACGGTGTTGTCTCCTTCAGCACGGCCTGGAGCCTGACACCAGGCTGTGGGTGGTCCTGTCAAATCTGATATAACAAGGTGTTGGTTACAGAACGGTGTTGCCTCCTTCAGCACGGCGTGGAGCCTGACACCAGGCTGTGGATGGTCCTGTCAAACCTGATATAACAAGGTGCTGGTTACAGAACGGTGTTGCCTCCTTCAGCACGGCCTGGAGCCTGACACCAGGCTGTGGATGGTCCTGTCAAATCTGATATAACAAGGAGCTGGTTACAGAACGGTGACACCTCCTTCAGCACGGCCTGGAGCCTGACATCAGGCTGTGGACGGTCCTGTCAAATCTGATATAACAAGGAGCTGATTACAGAACGGTATCGCCTCCTTCAGCACGGCCTGGAGCCTAACACCATGCTGTGGATGGTCCTATCAAATATGATATAACAAGGAGCTGGATAGAGAACGGTGTCGCCTCCTTCAGCACGGCCTGGAGCCTGACACCAGTCTGTGGATGGTCCTGTCAAATCTGATATAACAAGGAGCCGGTTACAGAACGGTGTCGCCTCCTTCAGCACGGCCTGGAGCCTGACACCAGGCTGTGGATGGTCCTGTCAAATCTGATATAACAAGGAGCCGGTTACAGAACGGTGACACCTCCTTCAGCACGGCCTGGAGCCTGACACCAGGCTGTGGATGGTCCTATCAAATCTGATATAACAAGGAGCTGGTTACAGAACGGTGTCACCTCCTTCAGCACGGCCTGGAGCCTGACACCAGACTGTGGATGGTCCTGTCAAATCTGATATAACATGGAGCTGGTTACAGAACGGTGTCACCTCCTTCAGCACGGCCTGGAGCCTGACACCAGGCTGTGGATGGTCCTGTCAAATCTGATAGAACAAGGAGCTTTTTGCAGAACGGTGTCGCCTCCTTCAGCACGGCCTGGAGCCTGACACCAGGCTGTGGATGGTCCTGGCAAATCTGATATAACAAGGAGCTGGTTAAAGAACGGTGTCGCCTCCTTCAGCACGTCCTGGAGCCTGACACCAGGCTGTGGATGGTCCTGTCAAATGTGATCTAACAAGGAGCTGGTTACAGAACGGTGTCGCCTCCTTCAGCACGGCCTGGAGCCTGACACCAGGCTGTGGATGGGCCTGTCAAATCTGATATAACAAGGAGCTGGTTACAGAACGGTGTCGCCTCCTTCAGCACGGCCTGGAGCCTGACACCAGGCTGTGGATGGTCCTGTCAAATCTGATACAACAAGGTGCTGGTTACAGAACGGTGTCGCCTCCTTCAGCACGGCCTGGAGCCTGACACCAGGCTGTGGATGGTCCTGTCAAATCTGATAAAACAAGGTGCTGGTTACAGAACGGTGTTGCCTCCTTCAGCACGGCCTGGAGCCTGACTCCAGGCTGTGGATGGTCCTGGCAAATCTGATATAACAAGGAGCTGGTTACAGAACGGTGTCGCCTCCTTCAGCACGGCCTGGAGCCTGACACCAGGCTGTGGATGGGCCTGTCAAATCTGATATAACAAGGAGCTGGTTACAGAACGGTGTCGCCTCCTTCAGCACGGCCTGGAGCCTGACACCAGGCTGTGGATGGTCCTGTCAAATCTGATACAACAAGGTGCTGGTTACAGAACGGTGTCGCCTCCTTCAGCACGGCCTGGAGCCTGACACCAGGCTGTGGATGGTCCTGTCAAATCTGATAAAACAAGGTGCTGGTTACAGAACGGTGTTGCCTCCTTCAGCACGGCCTGGAGCCTGACTCCAGGCTGTGGATGGTCCTGTAAAATCTGATATAACAAGGAGCTGGTTACAGAACGGTGTCACCTCCTTCAGCACGGCCTGGAGCCTGACACCAGACTGTGGATGGTCCTGTCAAATCTGATATAACATGGAGCTGGTTACAGAACGGTGTCACCTCCTTCAGCACGGCCTGGAGCCTGACACCAGGCTGTGGATGGTCCTGTCAAATCTGATAGAACAAGGAGCTTTTTGCAGAACGGTGTCGCCTCCTTCAGCACGGCCTGGAGCCTGACACCAGGCTGTGGATGGTCCTGGCAAATCTGATATAACAAGGAGCTGGTTAAAGAACGGTGTCGCCTCCTTCAGCACGTCCTGGAGCCTGACACCAGGCTGTGGATGGTCCTGTCAAATGTGATCTAACAAGGAGCTGGTTACAGAACGGTGTCGCCTCCTTCAGCACGGCCTGGAGCCTGACACCAGGCTGTGGATGGGCCTGTCAAATCTGATATAACAAGGAGCTGGTTACAGAACGGTGTCGCCTCCTTCAGCACGGCCTGGAGCCTGACACCAGGCTGTGGATGGTCCTGTCAAATCTGATACAACAAGGTGCTGGTTACAGAACGGTGTCGCCTCCTTCAGCACGGCCTGGAGCCTGACACCAGGCTGTGGATGGTCCTGTCAAATCTGATAAAACAAGGTGCTGGTTACAGAACGGTGTTGCCTCCTTCAGCACGGCCTGGAGCCTGACTCCAGGCTGTGGATGGTCCTGGCAAATCTGATATAACAAGGAGCTGGTTACAGAACGGTGTCGCCTCCTTCAGCACGGCCTGGAGCCTGACACCAGGCTGTGGATGGGCCTGTCAAATCTGATATAACAAGGAGCTGGTTACAGAACGGTGTCGCCTCCTTCAGCACGGCCTGGAGCCTGACACCAGGCTGTGGATGGTCCTGTCAAATCTGATACAACAAGGTGCTGGTTACAGAACGGTGTCGCCTCCTTCAGCACGGCCTGGAGCCTGACACCAGGCTGTGGATGGTCCTGTCAAATCTGATATAACAAGGAGCTGGTTACAGAACGTTGTCACCTCCTTCAGCACGGCCTGGAGCCTGACACCAGGCTGTGGGTGGTCCTGTCAAATCTGATATAACAAGGTGTTGGTTACAGAACGGTGTCGCCACCTTCAGCACGGCCTGGAGCCTGACACCAGGCTGTGGATGGTCCTGTCAAATCTGATATAACAAGGAGCTGGTTACAGAACGGTGTCGCCTCCTTCAGCACGCCCTGGAGCCTGGCACCAGGCTGTGGATCGTCCTGGCAAATCTAATATAACAAGGAGCTGGTTACAGAACGGTGTCGCCTCCTTCAGCACGTCCTGGAGCCTGACACCAGGCTGCGGATGGTCCTGTCAAATCTGATATAACAAGGAGCTGGTTACAGAACGGTGTCGCCTCCTTCAGCACGGCCTGGAGCCTGACAACAGGCTGTGGATGGTCCTGTCAAATCTGATATAACAAGGAGCTGGTTACAGAACGGTGTCGCCTCCTTCAGCACGGCCTGGAGCCTGACACCAGGCTGTGGATGGGCCTGTCAAATCTGATATAACAAGGAGCTGGTTACAGAACGGTGTCGCCTCCTTCAGCACGGCCTGCAGCCTGACACCAGGCTGTGGATGGTGCTGTCAACTCTGATACAACAAGGTGCTGGTTACAGAACGGTGTCGCCTCCTTCAGCAGGGTCTGGAGCCTGACACCAGGCTGTGGATGGTCCTGTGAAATCTGATATAACAAGGAGCTGATTACACAACGGTGTCGCCTCCTTCAGCACGGCCTGGAGCCTGACACCAGGCTGTGGATGGTCCTGCCAAATCTGATATAACAAGGTGCCGGTTACAGAACGGTATCGCCTCCTTCAGCACGGCCTGGAGCCTGACAACAGGCTGTGGATGGTCCTGCCAAATCTGATATAACAAGGAGCTGGTTACAGAACGGTGTCGCCTCCTTCAGCAAGGCCTGGAGCCTGACACCTTGCTGTGGATGGTCCTGTCAAATCTGATACAACAAGGAGCTGGTTGCAGAACGGTGTCGCCTCCTTCAGCACGGTCTGGAGCCTGACACAAGGCTGTGGATGGTCCTCTCAAATCTGATACAACAAGGAGCTGGTTACAGAACGGTGTCATCACCTTCAGCACGGCCTGGATCCTGATACCAGGCTGTAGATTGTCCTGTCAAATCTGATATAACAAGGAGCTGGTTGCAGAACGGTGTCGCCTCCTTCAGCACGGCCTGGAGCCTGACACCAGGCTGTGGATGGTCCTGTCAAATCTGATATAACAAGGAGCTGGTTACAGAACGGTGTCGCCTCCTTCATCACGGCCTGGAGCCTGACACCAGGTTGTGGATGGTCCTGTCAAATCTGATATAACAAGGAGCTGGTTACAGAACGGTGTCGCCTCCTTCAGCACGGCCTGGAGCCTGACACCAGGCTGTGGATGGTCCTGTCAAATCAGATATAACAAGGAGCTGGTTACAGAACGGTGTCGCCTCCTTCAGCACGGCCTGGAGCCTGACACCAGGCTGTGGATGGTCCTATCAAATCTGAGAAAACACGGAGCTGGTTACAGAACGGTGTCGCCTCCTTCAGCACGGCCTGGAGTCTGACACCAGGCTGTGGATGGTCCTGACAAATCTGATACAACAAGGAGCTGGTTACAGAACGGTGTCGCCTCCTTCAGCACGGCCTGGAGCCTGACACCAGGCTGTGGATGGTCCTGTCAAATCAGATATAACAAGGAGCTGGTTACAGAACGGTGTCGCCTCCTTCAGCACGGCCTGGAGCCTGACACCAGGCTGTGGATGGTCCTATCAAATCTGAGAAAACACGGAGCTGGTTACAGAACGGTGTCGCCTCCTTCAGCACGGCCTGGAGTCTGACACCAGGCTGTGGATGGTCCTGACAAATCTGATACAACAAGGAGCTGGTTACAGAACGGTGTCGCCTCCTTCAGCACGGCCTGGAGCCTGACGCCAGGCTGTGGGTGGTCCTGTCAAATCTGATACAACAAGGAGCTGGTTACAGAACGGTGTCGCCTCCTTGAGCGCGGCCTGGAGCCTGACACCAGGCTGTGGATGGTCCTGTCAAATCTGATACAACAAGGTGCTGGTTACAGAACGGTGTCACCTCCTTCAGCACGGCCTGGAGCCTGACACCAGGCTGTGGATGGTGCTGTCAAATCTGATATAACAAGGAGCTTGTTACAGAACGGTGTCACCTCCTTCAGCACGGCATGGAGCCTGACACCAGGCTGTGGATGGTTCTGTAAAATCTGATATAACAAGGAGCTGGTTACAGAACGGTGTTGCCTCATTCAGCACGGCCTGGAGCCTGACACCAGGTTGTGGATGGTCCTATCATATCTGAGATAACAAGAAGCTGGTTACAGAACGGTGTCATCTCCTTCAGCACGGCCTGGAGCCTGACACCAGGCTGTGGATGGTTCTGTAAAATCTGATATAACAAGGTGCCGGTTACAGAACGGTATCGCCTCCTTCAGCACGGCCTGGAGCCTGACAACAGGCTGTGGATGGTCCTGCCAAATCTGATATAACAAGGAGCTGGTTACAGAACGGTGTCGCCTCCTTCAGCACGGCCTGGAGCCTGACACCTTGCTGTGGATGGTCCTGTCAAATCTGATACAACAAGGAGCTGGTTGCAGAACGGTGTCGCCTCCTTCAGCACGGCATGGAGCCTGACACCAGGCTGTGGATGGTTCTGTAAAATCTGATATAACAAGGAGCTGGTTACAGAACGGTGTTGCCTCATTCAGCACGGCCTGGAGCCTGACACCAGGTTGTGGATGGTCCTATCATATCTGAGATAACAAGAAGCTGGTTACAGAACGGTGTCATCTCCTTCAGCACGGCCTGGAGCCTGACACCAGGCTGTGGATGGTTCTGTAAAATCTGATATAACAAGGAGCTGGTTACAGAACGGTGTTGCCTCATTCAGCACGGCCTGGAGCCTGACACCAGGTTGTGGATGGTCCTGTCAAATCTGATATAACAAGAAGCTGGTTACAGAACGGTGTCGCCTCCTTCAGTACGGCCTGGAGCCTGACACCAGGCTGTGGGTGGTCCTGTCAAATCTGATATAACAAGGAGCTGGTTACAGAACGGTGTCGCCACCTTCAGCACGGCCTGGAGCCTGACACCAGGTTGTGGATGGTCCTGTCAAATCTGATATAACAAGAAGCTGGTTACAGAACGGTGTCGCCTCCTTCAGCACGGCCTGGAGCCTGACACCAGGCTGTGGATGGTCCTGTCAAATCTGATGTAACAAGGAGCTGGTTACAGAACGGTGTCGCCTCCTTCAGCACGGCCTGTAGCCTGACTGCAGGCTGTGGATGGGCCTGTCAAATCTGATATAACAAGGAGCTGGTTACAGAACGGTGTCACCTCCTTCAGCACGGCCTGGAGCCTGACACCAGGCTGTGGATGGTCCTGTCAGATCTGATATAACAAGGAGCTGGTTACAGAACGGTGTCGCCTCCTTCAGCACGACCTGGAGCCTGACACCAGGCTGTGGATGGTCCTGTCAAATCTGATATAACAAGGTGTTGGTTACAGAACGGTGTCGCCACCTTCAGCACGGCCTGGAGCCTGACAACTGGCTGTGGATGGCCCTGTCAAATCTGATATAACAAGGAGCTGGGTACAGAACGGTGTCGCCTCCTTCAGCACGGCCTGGAGCCTGACACCAGGCTGTGGATGGTCCTGTCAAATCTGATATAACAAGGTGCTGGTTACAGAACGGTGTTGCCTCCTTCAGCATGGCCTGGAGCCTGACACCAGGCTGTGGATGGTCCTGTCAAATCTGATATAACAAGGAGCTGGTTACAGAACGGTGACACCTCCTTCAGCACGGCCTGGAGCCTGACATCAGGCTGTGGATGGTCCTGTCAAATCTGATATAACAAGGAGCTGGTTACAGAACGGTGTTGTCTCCTTCAGCACGGCCTGGAGCCTGACACCAGGCTGTGGGTGGTCCTGTCAAATCTGATATAACAAGGTGTTGGTTACAGAACGGTGTTGCCTCCTTCAGCACGGCGTGGAGCCTGACACCAGGCTGTGGATGGTCCTGTCAAACCTGATATAACAAGGTGCTGGTTACAGAACGGTGTTGCCTCCTTCAGCACGGCCTGGAGCCTGACACCAGGCTGTGGATGGTCCTGTCAAATCTGATATAACAAGGAGCTGGTTACAGAACGGTGACACCTCCTTCAGCACGGCCTGGAGCCTGACATCAGGCTGTGGACGGTCCTGTCAAATCTGATATAACAAGGAGCTGATTACAGAACGGTATCGCCTCCTTCAGCACGGCCTGGAGCCTAACACCATGCTGTGGATGGTCCTGTCAAATATGATATAACAAGGAGCTGGATAGAGAACGGTGTCGCCTCCTTCAGCACGGCCTGGAGCCTGACACCAGTCTGTGGATGGTCCTGTCAAATCTGATATAACAAGGAGCCGGTTACAGAACGGTGTCGCCTCCTTCAGCACGGCCTGGAGCCTGACACCAGGCTGTGGATGGTCCTGTCAAATCTGATATAACAAGGAGCCGGTTACAGAACGGTGACACCTCCTTCAGCACGGCCTGGAGCCTGACACCAGGCTGTGGATGGTCCTATCAAATCTGATATAACAAGGAGCTGGTTACAGAACGGTGTCACCTCCTTCAGCACGGCCTGGAGCCTGACACCAGACTGTGGATGGTCCTGTCAAATCTGATATAACATGGAGCTGGTTACAGAACGGTGTCACCTCCTTCAGCACGGCCTGGAGCCTGACACCAGGCTGTGGATGGTCCTGTCAAATCTGATAGAACAAGGAGCTTTTTGCAGAACGGTGTCGCCTCCTTCAGCACGGCCTGGAGCCTGACACCAGGCTGTGGATGGTCCTGTCAAATCTGATACAACAAGGTGCTGGTTACAGAACGGTGTCGCCTCCTTCAGCACGGTCTGGAGCCTGACACCAGGCTGTGGATGGTCCTGTCAAATCTGATATGACAAGGTGCTGGTTTCAGAACGGTGTCGCCTCCTTCAGCACGGCCTGGAGCCTGACAACAGGCTGTGAATGGTCCTGTCAAATCTGATATAACAAGGAGCTGGTGACAGAACGGTGTCACCTCCTTCAGCACGGCCTGGAGCCTGACACCAGACTGTGGATGGTCCTGTAAAATCTGATATAACAAGGAGCTGGTGACAGAACGGTGTTGTCTCCTTCAGCACGGCCTGGAGACTGACGCCAGGCTGTGGATGGCCCTGTCAAATCTGGTACAACAATGAGATGGTTACAGAACGGTATCGCCTCCTTCAGCACGGCCTGGAGCCTGACACCAGGCTGTGGATGGTCCTGTCAAATGTGGTACAACAAGGAGCTGGTTGCAGAAGGGTGTCGCCTCCTTCAGCACGGCCTGGAGCATGACACTAGACTGTGGATGGTCCTGTCAAATCTGATATAACAAGGAGCTGGTTACAGAACGGTGTCACCTCCTTCAGCACGGCCTGGAGCCTGACACCAGGCTGTGGATGGTCCTGTCAAATCTGATATAACAAGGTGCTGGTTACAGAACGGTGTTGCCTCCTTCAGCACGGCCTGGAGCCTGACACCAGGCTGTGGATGGTCCTGTCGAATCTGATATAACAAGGAGCTGGTTACAGAACGGTGACACCTCCTTCAGCACGGCCTGGAGCCTGACATCAGGCTGTGGACGGTCCTGTCAAATCTGATATAACAAGGAGCTGATTACAGAACGGTATCGCCTCCTTCAGCACGGCCTGGAGCCTAACACCATGCTGTGGATGGTCCTGTCAAATATGATATAACAAGGAGCTGGATAGAGAACGGTGTCGCCTCCTTCAGCACGGCCTGGAGCCTGACACCAGTCTGTGGATGGTCCTGTCAAATCTGATATAACAAGGAGCCGGTTACAGAACGGTGTCGCCTCCTTCAGCACGGCCTGGAGCCTGACACCAGGCTGTGGATGGTCCTGTCAAATCTGATATAACAAGGAGCCGGTTACAGAACGGTGACACCTCCTTCAGCACGGCCTGGAGCCTGACACCAGGCTGTGGATGGTCCTATCAAATCTGATATAACAAGGAGCTGGTTACAGAACGGTGTCACCTCCTTCAGCACGGCCTGGAGCCTGACACCAGACTGTGGATGGTCCTGTCAAATCTGATATAACATGGAGCTGGTTACAGAACGGTGTCACCTCCTTCAGCACGGCCTGGAGCCTGACCTCAGGCTGTGGATGGTCCTGTCAAATCTGATAGAACAAGGAGCTTTTTGCAGAACGGTGTCGCCTCCTTCAGCACGGCCTGGAGCCTGACACCAGGCTGTGGATGGTCCTGTCAAATCTGATACAACAAGGTGCTGGTTACAGAACGGTGTCGCCTCCTTCAGCACGGTCTGGAGCCTGACACAAGGCTGTTGATGGTCCTGTCAAATCTGATATGACAAGGTGCTGGTTACAGAACGGTGTCGCCTCCTTCAGCACGGCCTGGAGCCTGACAACAGGCTGTGGATGGTCCTGTCAAATCTGATATAACAAGGAGCTGGTTACAGAACGGTGTCACCTCCTTCAGCACGGCCTGGAGCCTGACACCAGACTGTGGATGGTCCTGTAAAATCTGATACAACAAGGAGATGGTTACAGAACGGTGTCGCCTCCTTCAGCACGGCCTGGAGCCTGACACCAGGCTGTGGATGGCCCTGTCAAATCTGATATAACAAGGAGTTGGTTACGGAACGGTGTCGCCTCCTTCAGCACGGCCTGGAGCCTGACACCAGGCTGTGGATGGTCCTGTCAAATCTGATATAACAATGAGCTGGTTACAGAACGGTGTCGCCTCCTTCAGCACGGCCTGGAGCCTGACACCAGACTGTGGATGGTCCTGTGAAATCTGATATAACAAGGAGCTGGTTACAGAACGGTGTCACCTCCTTCAGCACGGCCTGGAGCCTGACACCAGGCTGTGGATGGTCCTGTCAAATCTGATATAACAAGGAGCTGGTTACAGAACGGTGTCGCCTCCTTCAGCACGGCCTGGAGCCTGACACCAGGCTGTGGATCGTCCTGTGAAATCTGATATAACAAGGAGCTGGTTACAGAACGGTGTCACCTCCTTCAGCACGGCCTGGAGCCTGACACCAGGCTGTGGATGGTCCTGTCAAATCTGATATAACAAGGTGCTGGTTACAGAACGGTGTCGCCTCCTTCAGCACGGCCTGGAGCCTGACACCAGGCTGTGGATGGTCCTGTGAAATCTGATATAACAAGGAGCTGATTACACAACGGTGTCGCCTCCTTCAGCACGGCCTGGAGCCTGACACCAGGCTGTGGATGGTCCTGCCAAATCTGATATAACAAGGTGCCGGTTACAGAACGGTATCGCCTCCTTCAGCACGGCCTGGAGCCTGACAACAGGCTGTGGATGGTCCTGCCAAATCTGATATAACAAGGAGCTGGTTACAGAACGGTGTCGCCTCCTTCAGCACGGCCTGGAGCCTGACACCTTGCTGTGGATGGTCCTGTCAAATCTGATACAATAAGGAGCTGGTTGCAGAACGGTGTCGCCTCCTTCAGCACGGTCTGGAGCCTGACACAAGGCTGTGGATGGTCCTCTCAAATCTGATACAACAAGGAGCTGGTTACAGAACGGCGTCATCACCTTCAGCACGGCCTGGATCCTGATACCAGGCTGTAGATTGTCCTGTCAAATCTGATATAACAAGGAGCTGGTTGCAGAACGGTGTCGCCTCCTTCAGCACGGCCTGGAGCCTGACACCAGGCTGTGGATGGTCCTGTCAAATCTGATATAACAAGGAGCTGGTTACAGAACGGTGTCGCCTCCTTCATCACGGCCTGGAGCCTGACACCAGGTTGTGGATGGTCCTGTCAAATCTGATATAACAAGGAGCTGGTTACAGAACGGTGTCGCCTCCTTCAGCACGGCCTGGAGCCTGACACCAGGCTGTGGATGGTCCTGTCAAATCAGATATAACAAGGAGCTGGTTACAGAACGGTGTCGTCTCTTTCAGCACGGCCTGGAGCCTGACACCAGGCTGTGGATGGTCCTATCAAATCTGAGAAAACACGGAGCTGGTTACAGAACGGTGTCGCCTCCTTCAGCACGGCCTGGAGTCTGACACCAGGCTGTGGATGGTCCTGACAAATCTGATACAACAAGGAGCTGGTTACAGAACGGTGTCGCCTCCTTCAGCACGGCCTGGAGCCTGACGCCAGGCTGTGGGTGGTCCTGTCAAATCTGATACAACAAGGAGCTGGTTACAGAACGGTGTCGCCTCCTTGAGCGCGGCCTGGAGCCTGACACCAGGCTGTGGATGGTCCTGTCAAATCTGATACAACAAGGTGCTGGTTACAGAACGGTGTCACCTCCTTCAGCACGGCCTGGAGCCTGACACCAGGCTGTGGATGGTGCTGTCAAATCTGATATAACAAGGAGCTTGTTACAGAACGGTGTCACCTCCTTCAGCACGGCATGGAGCCTGACACCAGGCTGTGGATGGTTCTGTAAAATCTGATATAACAAGGAGCTGGTTACAGAACGGTGTTGCCTCATTCAGCACGGCCTGGAGCCTGACACCAGGTTGTGGATGGTCCTATCATATCTGAGATAACAAGAAGCTGGTTACAGAACGGTGTCATCTCCTTCAGCACGGCCTGGAGCCTGACACCAGGCTGTGGATGGTTCTGTAAAATCTGATATAACAAGGAGCTGGTTACAGAACGGTGTTGCCTCATTCAGCACGGCCTGGAGCCTGACACCAGGTTGTGGATGGTCCTGTCAAATCTGATATAACAAGAAGCTGGTTACAGAACGGTGTCGCCTCCTTCAGTACGGCCTGGAGCCTGACACCAGGCTGTGGGTGGTCCTGTCAAATCTGATATAACAAGGAGCTGGTTACAGAACGGTGTCGCCACCTTCAGCACGGCCTGGAGCCTGACACCAGGTTGTGGATGGTCCTGTCAAATCTGATATAACAAGAAGCTGGTTACAGAACGGTGTCGCCTCCTTCAGCACGGCCTGGAGCCTGGCACCAGGCTGTGGATGGTCCTGTCAAATCTGATGTAACAAGGAGCTGGTTACAGAACGGTGTCGCCTCCTTCAGCACGGCCTGTAGCCTGACTGCAGGCTGTGGATGGGCCTGTCAAATCTGATATAACAAGGAGCTGGTTACAGAACGGTGTCACCTCCTTCAGCGCGGCCTGGAGCCTGACACCAGGCTGTGGATGGTCCTGTCAGATCTGCTATAACAAGGAGCTGGTTACAGAGCGGTGTCGCCTCCTTCAGCACGACCTGGAGCCTGACACCAGGCTGTGGATGGTCCTGTCAAATCTGATATAACAAGGTGTTGGTTACAGAACGGTGTCGCCACCTTCAGCACGGCCTGGAGCCTGACAACTGGCTGTGGATGGCCCTGTCAAATCTGATATAACAAGGAGCTGGGTACAGAACGGTGTCGCCTCCTTCAGCACGGCCTGGAGCCTGACACCAGGCTGTGGATGGTCCTGTCAAATCTGATATAACAAGGTGCTGGTTACAGAACGGTGTTGCCTCCTTCAGCATGGCCTGGAGCCTGACACCAGGCTGTGGCTGGTCCTGTCAAATCTGATATAACAAGGAGCTGGTTACAGAACGGTGACACCTCCTTCAGCACGGCCTGGAGCCTGACATCAGGCTGTGGATGGTCCTGTCAAATCTGATATAACAAGGAGCTGGTTACAGAACGGTGTTGTCTCCTTCAGCACGGCCTGGAGCCTCACACCAGGCTGTGGGTGGTCCTGTCAAATCTGATATAACAAGGTGTTGGTTACAGAACGGTGTTGCCTCCTTCAGCACGGCGTGGAGCCTGAACCAGGCTGTGGATGGTCCTGTCAAACCTGATATAACAAGGTGCTGGTTACAGAACGGTGTTGCCTCCTTCAGCACGGCCTGGAGCCTGACACCAGGCTGTGGATGGTCCTGTCAAATCTGATATAACAAGGAGCTGGTTACAGAACGGTGACACCTCCTTCAGCACGGCCTGGAGCCTGACATCAGGCTGTGGACGGTCCTGTCAAATCTGATATAACAAGGAGCTGATTACAGAACGGTATCGCCTCCTTCAGCACGGCCTGGAGCCTAACACCATGCTGTGGATGGTCCTGTCAAATATGATATAACAAGGAGCTGGATAGAGAACGGTGTCGCCTCCTTCAGCACGGCCTGGAGCCTGACACCAGTCTGTGGATGGTCCTGTCAAATCTGATATAACAAGGAGCCGGTTACAGAACGGTGTCGCCTCCTTCAGCACGGCCTGGAGCCTGACACCAGGCTGTGGATGGTCCTGTCAAATCTGATATAACAAGGAGCCGGTTACAGAACGGTGACACCTCCTTCAGCACGGCCTGGAGCCTGACACCAGGCTGTGGATGGTCCTATCAAATCTGATATAACAAGGAGCTGGTTACAGAACGGTGTCACCTCCTTCAGCACGGCCTGGAGCCTGACACCAGACTGTGGATGGTCCTGTAAAATCTGATATAACATGGAGCTGGTTACAGAACGGTGTCACCTCCTTCAGCACGGCCTGGAGCCTGACACCAGGCTGTGGATGGTCCTGTCAAATCTGATAGAACAAGGAGCTTTTTGCAGAACGGTGTCGCCTCCTTCAGCACGGCCTGGAGCCTGACACCAGGCTGTGGATGGTCCTGTCAAATCTGATACAACAAGGTGCTGGTTACAGAACGGTGTCGCCTCCTTCAGCACGGTCTGGAGCCTGACACCAGGCTGTGGATGGTCCTGTCAAATCTGAAATGACAAGGTGCTGGTTTCAGAACGGTGTCGCCTCCTTCAGCACGGCCTGGAGCCTGACAACAGGCTGTGAATGGTCCTGTCAAATCTGATATAACAAGGAGCTGGTTACAGAACGGTGTCACCTCCTTCAGCACGGCCTGGAGCCTGACACCAGACTGTGGATGGTCCTGTAAAATCTGATATAACAAGGAGCTGGTGACAGAACGGTGTTGTCTCCTTCAGCACGGCCTGGAGACTGACGCCAGGCTGTGGATGGCCCTGTCAAATCTGGTACAACAATGAGATGGTTACAGAACGGTGTCGCCTCCTTCAGCACGGCCTGGAGCCTGACACCAGGCTGTAGATGGTCCTGTCAAATGTGGTACAACAAGGAGCTGGTTGCAGAAGGGTGTCGCCTCCTTCAGCACGGCCTGGAGCATGACACTAGACTGTGGATGGTCCTGTCAAATCTGATATAACAAGGAGCTGGTTACAGAACGGTGTCACCTCCTTCAGCACGGCCTGGAGCCTGACACCAGGCTGTGGATGGTCCTGTCAAATCTGATATAACAAGGTGCTGGTTACAGAACGGTGTTGCCTCCTTCAGCACGGCCTGGAGCCTGACACCAGGCTGTGGATGGTCCTGTCAAATCTGATATAACAAGGAGCTGGTTACAGAACGGTGACACCTCCTTCAGCACGGCCTGGAGCCTGACATCAGGCTGTGGACGGTCCTGTCAAATCTGATATAACAAGGAGCTGACTACAGAACGGTATCGCCTCCTTCAGCACGGCCTGGAGCCTAACACCATGCTGTGGATGGTCCTGTCAAATATGATATAACAAGGAGCTGGATAGAGAACGGTGTCGCCTCCTTCAGCACGGCCTGGAGCCTGACACCAGTCTGTGGATGGTCCTGTCAAATCTGATATAACAAGGAGCCGGTTACAGAACGGTGTCGCCTCCTTCAGCACGGCCTGGAGCCTGACACCAGGCTGTGGATGGTCCTGTCAAATCTGATATAACAAGGAGCCCGTTACAGAACGGTGACACCTCCTTCAGCACGGCCTGGAGCCTGACACCAGGCTGTGGATGGTCCTATCAAATCTGATATAACAAGGAGCTGGTTACAGAACGGTGTCACCTCCTTCAGCACGGCCTGGAGCCTGACACCAGACTGTGGATGGTCCTGTCAAATCTGATATAACATGGAGCTGGTTACAGAACGGTGTCACCTCCTTCAGCACGGCCTGGAGCCTGACCTCAGGCTGTGGATGGTCCTGTCAAATCTGATAGAACAAGGAGCTTTTTGCAGAACGGTGTCGCCTCCTTCAGCACGGCCTGGAGCCTGACACCAGGCTGTGGATGGTCCTGTCAAATCTGATACAACAAGGTGCTGGTTACAGAACGGTGTCGCCTCCTTCAGCACGGTCTGGAGCCTGACACCAGTCTGTGGATGGTCCTGTCAAATCTGATATGACAAGGTGCTGGTTACAGAACGGTGTCGCCTCCTTCAGCACGGCCTGGAGCCTGACAACAGGCTGTGGATGGTCCTGTCAAATCTGATATAACAAGGAGCTGGTTACAGAACGGTGTCACCTCCTTCAGCACGGCCTGGAGCCTGACACCAGACTGTGGATGGTCCTGTAAAATCTGATACAACAAGGAGATGGTTACAGAACGGTGTCGCCTCCTTCAGCACGGCCTGGAGCCTGACACCAGGCTGTGGATGGCCCTGCCAAATCTGATATAACAAGGAGTTGGTTACGGAACGGTGTCGCCTCCTTCAGCACGGCCTGGAGCCTGACACCAGGCTGTGGATGGTCCTGTCAAATCTGATATAACAATGAGCTGGTTACAGAACGGTGTCGCCTCCTTCAGCACGGCCTGGAGCCTGACACCAGACTGTGGATGGTCCTGTGAAATCTGATATAACAAGGAGCTGGTTACAGAACGGTGTCACCTCCTTCAGCACGGCCTGGAGCCTGACACCAGGCTGTGGATGGTCCTGTCAAATCTGATATAACAAGGAGCTGGTTACAGAACGGTGTCGCCTCCTTCAGCACGGCCTGGAGCCTGACACCAGGCTGTGGATCGTCCTGTGAAATCTGATATAACAAGGAGCTGGTTACAGAACGGTGTCACCTCCTTCAGCACGGCCTGGAGCCTGACACCAGGCTGTGGATGGTCCTGTCAAATCTGATATAACAAGGTGCTGGTTACAGAACGGTGTCGCCTCCTTCAGCACGGCCTGGAGCCTGACACCAGGCGGTGGATGGTCCTATCAAATCTGAGAAAACACGGAGCTGGTTACAGAACGGTGTCGCCTCCTTCAGCACGGCCTGGAGTCTGACACCAGGCTGTGGATGGTCCTGACAAATCTGATACAACAAGGAGCTGGTTACAGAACGGTGTCGCCTCCTTCAGCACGGCCTGGAGCCTGACGCCAGGCTGTGGGTGGTCCTGTCAAATCTGATACAACAAGGAGCTGGTTACAGAACGGTGTCGCCTCCTTGAACGCGGCCTGGAGCCTGACACCAGGCTGTGGATGGTCCTGTCAAATCTGATACAACAAGGTGCTGGTTACAGAACGGTGTCACCTCCTTCAGCACGGCCTGGAGCCTGACACCAGGCTGTGGATGGTGCTGTCAAATCTGATATAACAAGGAGCTTGATACAGAACGGTGTCACCTCCTTCAGCACGGCAGTGAGCCTGACACCAGGCTGTGGATGGTTCTGTAAAATCTGATATAACAAGGAGCTGGTTACAGAACGGTGTTGCCTCATTCAGCACGGCCTGCAGCCTGACACCAGGTTGTGGATGGTCCTGTCATATCTGAGATAACAAGAGGCTGGTTACAGAACGGTGTCATCTCCTTCAGCACGGCCTGGAGCCTGACACCAGGCTGTGGATGGTTCTGTAAAATCTGATATAACAAGGAGCTGGTTACAGAACGGTGTTGCCTCATTCAGCACGGCCTGGAGCCTGACACCAGGTTGTGGATGGTCCTGTCAAATCTGATATAACAAGAAGCTGGTTACAGAACGGTGTCGCCTCCTTCAGTACGGCCTGGAGCCTGACACCAGGCTGTGGGTGGTCCTGTCAAATCTGATATAACAAGGAGCTGGTTACAGAACGGTGTCGCCACCTTCAGCACGGCCTGGAGCCTGACACCAGGTTGTGGATGGTCCTGTCAAATCTGATATAACAAGAAGCTGGTTACAGAACGGTGTCGCCTCCTTCAGCACGGCCTGGAGCCTGACACCAGGCTGTGGATGGTCCTGTCAAATCTGATGTAACAAGGAGCTGGTTACAGAACGGTGTCGCCTCCTTCAGCACGGCCTGTAGCCTGACTGCAGGCTGTGGATGGGCCTGTCAAATCTGATATAACAAGGAGCTGGTTACAGAACGGTGTCACCTCCTTCAGCACGGCCTGGAGCCTGACACCAGGCTGTGAATGGTCCTGTCAAATCTGATATAACAAGGAGCTGGTTACAGAACGGTGTCGCCTCCTTCAGCACGACCTGGAGCCTGACACCAGGCTGTGGATGGTCCTGTCAAATCTGATATAACAAGGTGTTGGTTACAGAACGGTTTCGCCACCTTCAGCACGGCCTGGAGCCTGACAACTGGCTGTGGATGGCCCTGTCAAATCTGATATAACAAGGAGCTGGGTACAGAACGGTGTCGCCTCCTTCAGCACGGCCTGGAGCCTGACACCAGGCTGTGGATGGTCCTGTCAAATCTTATATAACAAGGTGCTGGTTACAGAACGGTGTTGCCTCCTTCAGCATGGCCTGGAGCCTGACACCAGGCTGTGGATGGTCCTGTCAAATCTGATATAACAAGGAGCTGGTTACAGAACGGTGACACCTCCTTCAGCACGGCCTGGAGCCTGACATCAGGCTGTGGATGGTCCTGTCAAATCTGATATAACAAGGAGCTGGTTACAGAACGGTGTTGTCTCCTTCAGCACGGCCTGGAGCCTGACACCAGGCTGTGGGTGGTCCTGTCAAATCTGATATAACAAGGTGTTGGTTACAGAACGGTGTTGCCTCCTTCAGCACGGCGTGGAGCCTGACACCAGGCTGTGGATGGTCCTGTCAAACCTGATATAACAAGGTGCTGGTTACAGAACGGTGTTGCCTCCTTCAGCACGGCCTGGAGCCTGACACCAGGCTGTGGATGGTCCTGTCAAATCTGATATAACAAGGAGCTGGTTACAGAACGGTGACACCTCCTTCAGCACGGCCTGGAGCCTGACATCAGGCTGTGGACGGTCCTGTCAAATCTGATATAACAAGGAGCTGATTACAGAATGGTATCGCCTCCTTCAGCACGGCCTGGAGCCTAACACCATGCTGTGGATGGTCCTGTCAAATATGATATAACAAGGAGCTGGATAGAGAACGGTGTCGCCTCCTTCAGCACGGCCTGGAGCCTGACACCAGTTTGTGGATGGTCCTGTCAAATCTGATATAACAAGGAGCCGGTTACAGAACGGTGTCGCCTCCTTCAGCACGGCCTGGAGCCTGACACCAGGCTGTGGATGGTCCTGTCAAATCTGATATAACAAGGAGCCGGTTACAGAACGGTGACACCTCCTTCAGCACGGCCTGGAGCCTGACACCAGGCTGTGGATGGTCCTATCAAATCTGATATAACAAGGAGCTGGTTACAGAACGGTGTCACCTCCTTCAGCACGGCCTGGAGCCTGACACCAGGCTGTGGATGGTCCTGTCAAATCTGATATAACATGGAGCTGGTTACAGAACGGTGTCACCTCCTTCAGCACGGCCTGGAGCCTGACACCAGGCTGTGGATGGTCCTGTCAAATCTGATAGAACAAGGAGCTTTTTGCAGAACGGTGTCGCCTCCTTCAGCACGGCCTGGAGCCTGACACCAGGCTGTGGATGGTCCTGTCAAATCTGATACAACAAGGTGCTGGTTACAGAACGGTGTCGCCTCCTTCAGCACGGTCTGGAGCCTGACACCAGGCTGTGGATGGTCCTGTCAAATCTGATATGACAAGGTGCTGGTTTCAGAACGGTGTCGCCTCCTTCAGCACGGCCTGGAGCCTGACAACAGGCTGTGAATGGTCCTGTCAAATCTGATATAACAAGGAGCTGGTTACAGAACGGTGTCACCTCCTTCAGCACGGCCTGGAGCCTGACACCAGACTGTGGATGGTCCTGTAAAATCTGATATAACAAGGAGCTGGTGACAGAACGGTGTTGTCTCCTTCAGCACGGCCTGGAGACTGACGCCAGGCTGTGGATGGCCCTGTCAAATCTGGTACAACAATGAGATGGTTACAGAACGGTGTCGCCTCCTTCAGCACGGCCTGGAGCCTGACACCAGGCTGTGGATGGTCCTGTCAAATCTGATATAACAAGGAGCCGGTTACAGAACGGTGTCGCCTCCTTCAGCACGGCCTGGAGCCTGACACCAGGCTGTGGATGGTCCTGTCAAATCTGATATAACAAGGAGCCGGTTACAGAACGGTGACACCTCCTTCAGCACGGCCTGGAGCCTGACCTCAGGCTGTGGATGGTCCTGTCAAATCTGATAGAACAAGGAGCTTTTTGCAGAACGGTGTCGCCTCCTTCAGCACGGCCTGGAGCCTGACACCAGGCTGTGGATGGTCCTGTCAAATCTGATACAACAAGGTGCTGGTTACAGAACGGTGTCGCCTCCTTCAGCACGGTCTGGAGCCTGACACCAGGCTGTGGATGGTCCTGTCAAATCTGATATGACAAGGTGCTGGTTACAGAACGGTGTCGCCTCCTTCAGCACGGCCTGGAGCCTGACAAGAGGCTGTGGACGGTCCTGTCAAATCTGATATAACAAGGAGCTGATTACAGAACGGTATCGCCTCCTTCAGCACGGCCTGGAGCCTAACACCATGCTGTGGATGGTCCTGTCAAATATGATATAACAAGGAGCTGGATAGAGAACGGTGTCGCCTCCTTCAGCACGGCCTGGAGCCTGACACCAGTCTGTGGATGGTCCTGTCAAATCTGATATAACAAGGAGCCGGTTACAGAACGGTGTCGCCTCCTTCAGCACGGCCTGGAGCCTGACACCAGGCTGTGGATGGTCCTGTCAAATCTGATATAACAAGGAGCCGGTTACAGAACGGTGACACCTCCTTCAGCACGTCCTGGAGCCTGACACCAGGCTGTGGATGGTCCTATCAAATCTGATATAACAAGGAGCTGGTTACAGAACGGTGTCACCTCCTTCAGCACGGCCTGGAGCCTGACACCAGACTGTGGATGGTCCTGTCAAATCTGATATAACATGGAGCTGGTTACAGAACGGTGTCACCTCCTTCAGCACGGCCTGGAGCCTGACCTCAGGCTGTGGATGGTCCTGTCAAATCTGATAGAACAAGGAGCTTTTTGCAGAACGGTGTCGCCTCCTTCAGCACGGCCTGGAGCCTGACACCAGGCTGTGGATGGTCCTGTCAAATCTGATACAACAAGGTGCTGGTTACAGAACGGTGTCGCCTCCTTCAGCACGGTCTGGAGCCTGACACCAGGCTGTGGATGGTACTGTCAAATCTGATATGACAAGGTGCTGGTTACAGAACGGTGTCGCCTCCTTCAGCACGGCCTGGAGCCTGACAACAGGCTGTGGATGGTCCTGTCAAATCTGATATAACAAGGAGCTGGTTACAGAACGGTGTCACCTCCTTCAGCACGGCCTGGAGCCTGACACCAGACTGTGGATGGTCCTGTAAAATCTGATACAACAAGGAGATGGTTACAGAACGGTGTCGCCTCCTTCAGCACGGCCTGGAGCCTGACACCAGGCTGTGGATGGCCCTGTCAAATCTGATATAACAAGGAGTTGGTTACGGAACGGTGTCGCCTCCTTCAGCACGGCCTGGAGCCTGACACCAGGCTGTGGATGGTCCTGTCAAATCTGATATAACAATGAGCTGGTTACAGAACGGTGTCGCCTCCTTCAGCACGGCCTGGAGCCTGACACCAGACTGTGGATGGTCCTGTGAAATCTGATATAACAAGGAGCTGGTTACAGAACGGTGTCACCTCCTTCAGCACGGCCTGGAGCCTGACACCAGGCTGTGGATGGTCCTGTCACATCTGATATAACAAGGAGCTGGTTACAGAACGGTGTCGCCTCCTTCAGCACGGCCTGGAGCCTGACACCAGGCTGTGGATCGTCCTGTGAAATCTGATATAACAAGGAGCTGGTTACAGAACGGTGTCACCTCCTTCAGCACGGCCTGGAGCCTGACACCAGGCTGTGGATGGTCCTGTCAAATCTGATATAACAAGGTGCTGGTTACAGAACGGTGTCGCCTCCTTCAGCACGGCCTGGAGCCTGACACCAGGCTGTGGATGGCCCTGTCAAATCTGATATAACAAGGTGCTGGTTACAGAACGGTGTCGCCTCCTTCAGCACGGCCTGGAGCCTGACACCAGGCTGTGGATGGTCCTGTCAAATCTGATATAACAAGGAGCTGATTACAGAACGGTGTCACCTCCTTCAGCACGCCCTGGAGCCTGACACCAGGCTGTGGATGGTCCTGTCAAATCTGATACAACAAGGATCTGGTTACAGAACGGTGTCGCCTCCTTCAGCACAGCCTGGAGCCTGACACCAGGCTGTGGATGGTCCTGTCAAATCTGATATAACAAGGAGCTGGTTACAGAACGGTGTCGCCTCCTTCAGCACGGTCTGGAGCCTGACACCAGGCTGTGGATGGTCCTGTCAAATCTGATATAACAAGGTGCTGGTTACAGAACGCTGTCACCTCCTTCAGCACGGCCTGGAGCCTGACACCAGGCTGTGGATGGTCCTGTCAAATCTGATATAACAAGGAGCTGGTTACAGAACGGTGTCGCCTCCTTCAGCACGGCCTGGAGCCTGACATCAGGCTGTGGATGGTCCTGTCAAATCTGATATAACAAGGAGCTGGTTACAGAACGGTGTTGTCTCCTTCAGCACGGCCTGGAGCCTGACACCAGGCTGTGGGTGGTCCTGTCAAATCTGATATAACAAGGTGTTGGTTACAGAACGGTGTTGCCTCCTTCAGCACGGCGTGGAGCCTGACACCAGGCTGTGGATGGTCCTGTCAAATCTGATATAACAAGGTGCTGGTTACAGAACGGTGTTGCCTCCTTCAGCACGGCCTGGAGCCTGACACCAGGCTGTGGATGGTCCTGTCAAATCTGATATAACAAGGAGCTGGTTACAGAACGGTGACACCTCCTTCAGCACGGCCTGGAGCCTGACATCAGGCTGTGGACGGTCCTGTCAAATCTGATATAAAAAGGAGCTGATTACAGAACGGTATCGCCTCCTTCAGCACGGCCTGGAGCCTAACACCATGCTGTGGATGGTCCTGTCAAATATGATATAACAAGGAGCTGGATAGAGAACGGTGTCGCCTCCTTCAGCACGGCCTGGAGCCTGACACCAGTCTGTGGATGGTCCTGTCAAATCTGATATAACAAGGAGCCGGTTACAGAACGGTGTCGCCTCCTTCAGCACGGCCTGGAGCCTGACACCAGGCTGTGGATGGTCCTGTCAAATCTGATACAACAAGGTGCTGGTTACAGAACGGTGTCGCCTCCTTCAGCACGGTCTGGAGCCTGACACCAGGCTGTGGATGGTCCTGTCAAATCTGATATGACAAGGTGCTGGTTACAGAACGGTGTCGCCTCCTTCAGCACGGCCTGGAGCCTGACAACAGGCTGTGGATGGTCCTGTCAAATCTGATATAACAAGGAGCTGGTTACAGAACGGTGTCACCTCCTTCAGCACGGCCTGGAGCCTGACACCAGACTGTGGATGGTCCTGTAAAATCTGATACAACAAGGAGATGGTTACAGAACGGTGTCGCCTCCTTCAGCACGGCCTGGAGCCTGACACCAGGCTGTGGATGGCCCTGTCAAATCTGATATAACAAGGAGTTGGTTACGGAACGGTGTCGCCTCCTTCAGCACGGCCTGGAGCCTGACACCAGGCTGTGGATGGTCCTGTCAAATCTGATATAACAATGAGCTGGTTACAGAACGGTGTCGCCTCCTTCAGCACGGCCTGGAGCCTGACACCAGACTGTGGATGGTCCTGTGAAATCTGATATAACAAGGAGCTGGTTACAGAACGGTGTCACCTCCTTCAGCACGGCCTGGAGCCTGACACCAGGCTGTGGATGGTCCTGTCACATCTGATATAACAAGGAGCTGGTTACAGAACGGTGTCGCCTCCTTCAGCACGGCCTGGAGCCTGACACCAGGCTGTGGATCGTCCTGTGAAATCTGATATAACAAGGAGCTGGTTACAGAACGGTGTCACCTCCTTCAGCACGGCCTGGAGCCTGACACCAGGCTGTGGATGGTCCTGTCAAATCTGATATAACAAGGTGCTGGTTACAGAACGGTGTCGCCTCCTTCAGCACGGCCTGGAGCCTGACACCAGGCTGTGGATGGCCCTGTCAAATCTGATATAACAAGGTGCTGGTTACAGAACGGTGTCGCCTCCTTCAGCACGGCCTGGAGCCTGACACCAGGCTGTGGATGGTCCTGTCAAATCTGATATAACAAGGAGCTGATTACAGAACGGTGTCACCTCCTTCAGCACGCCCTGGAGCCTGACACCAGGCTGTGGATGGTCCTGTCAAATCTGATACAACAAGGATCTGGTTACAGAACGGTGTCGCCTCCTTCAGCACAGCCTGGAGCCTGACACCAGGCTGTGGATGGTCCTGTCAAATCTGATATAACAAGGAGCTGGTTACAGAACGGTGTCGCCTCCTTCAGCACGGTCTGGAGCCTGACACCAGGCTGTGGATGGTCCTGTCAAATCTGATATAACAAGGTGCTGGTTACAGAACGCTGTCACCTCCTTCAGCACGGCCTGGAGCCTGACACCAGGCTGTGGATGGTCCTGTCAAATCTGATATAACAAGGAGCTGGTTACAGAACGGTGTCGCCTCCTTCAGCACGGCCTGGAGCCTGACATCAGGCTGTGGATGGTCCTGTCAAATCTGATATAACAAGGAGCTGGTTACAGAACGGTGTTGTCTCCTTCAGCACGGCCTGGAGCCTGACACCAGGCTGTGGGTGGTCCTGTCAAATCTGATATAACAAGGTGTTGGTTACAGAACGGTGTTGCCTCCTTCAGCACGGCGTGGAGCCTGACACCAGGCTGTGGATGGTCCTGTCAAATCTGATATAACAAGGTGCTGGTTACAGAACGGTGTTGCCTCCTTCAGCACGGCCTGGAGCCTGACACCAGGCTGTGGATGGTCCTGTCAAATCTGATATAACAAGGAGCTGGTTACAGAACGGTGACACCTCCTTCAGCACGGCCTGGAGCCTGACATCAGGCTGTGGACGGTCCTGTCAAATCTGATATAACAAGGAGCTGATTACAGAACGGTATCGCCTCCTTCAGCACGGCCTGGAGCCTAACACCATGCTGTGGATGGTCCTGTCAAATATGATATAACAAGGAGCTGGATAGAGAACGGTGTCGCCTCCTTCAGCACGGCCTGGAGCCTGACACCAGTCTGTGGATGGTCCTGTCAAATCTGATATAACAAGGAGCCGGTTACAGAACGGTGTCGCCTCCTTCAGCACGGCCTGGAGCCTGACACCAGGCTGTGGATGGTCCTGTCAAATCTGATATAACAAGGAGCCGGTTACAGAACGGTGACACCTCCTTCAGCACGGCCTGGAGCCTGACACCAGACTGTGGATGGTCCTGTAAAATCTGATACAACAAGGAGATGGTTACAGAACGGTGTCGCCTCCTTCAGCACGGCCTGGAGCCTGACACCAGGCTGTGGATGGCCCTGTCAAATCTGATATAACAAGGAGTTGGTTACGGAACGGTGTCGCCTCCTTCAGCACGGCCTGGAGCCTGACACCAGGCTGTGGATGGTCCTGTCAATTCTGATATAACAATGAGCTGGTTACAGAACGGTGTCGCCTCCTTCAGCACGGCCTGGAGCCTGACACCAGACTGTGGATGGTCCTGTGAAATCTGATATAACAAGGAGCTGGTTACAGAACGGTGTCACCTCCTTCAGCACGGCCTGGAGCCTGACACCAGGCTGTGGATGGTCCTGTCAAATCTGATATAACAAGGAGCTGGTTACAGAACGGTGTCGCCTCCTTCAGCACGGCCTGGAGCCTGACACCAGGCTGTGGATCGTCCTGTGAAATCTGATATAACAAGGAGCTGGTTACAGAACGGTGTCACCTCCTTCAGCACGGCCTGGAGCCTGACACCAGGCTGTGGATGGTCCTGTCAAATCTGATATAACAAGGTGCTGGTTACAGAACGGTGTCGCCTCCTTCAGCACGGCCTGGAGCCTGACACCAGGATGTGAATGGTCCTGTCAAATCTGATATAACAAGGTGCTGGTTACAGAACGGTGTCGCCTCCTTCAGCACGGCCTGGAGCCTGACACCAGGCTGTGGATGGTCCTGTCAAATCTGATACAACAAGGATCTGGTTACAGAACGGTGCCGCCTCCTTCAGCACAGCCTGGAGCCTGACACCAGGCTGTGGATGGTCCTGTCAAATCTGATATAACAAGGAGCTGGTTACAGAACGGTGTCGCCTCCTTCAGCACGGCCTGGAGCCTGACACCAGGCTGTGGATGGTCCTGTCAAATCTGATATAACAAGGAGCTGGTTACAGAACGGTGTCGCCTCCTTCAGCACGGCCTGGAGCCTGACACCAGGCTGTGGATGGTCCTGTCAAATCTGATATAACAAGGTGCTGGTTACAGAACGCTGTCACCTCCTTCAGCACGGCCTGGAGCCTGACACCAGGCTGTGGATGGTCCTGTCAAATCTGATATAACAAGGAGCTGGTTACAGAACGGTGTCGCCTCCTTCAGCACGGCCTGGAGCCTGACATCAGGCTGTGGATGGTCCTGTCAAATCTGATATAACAAGGAGCTGGTTACAGAACGGTGTTGTCTCCTTCAGCACGGCCTGGAGCCTGACACCAGGCTGTGGGTGGTCCTGTCAAATCTGATATAACAAGGTGTTGGTTACAGAACGGTGTTGCCTCCTTCAGCACGGCGTGGAGCCTGACACCAGGCTGTGGATGGTCCTGTCAAATCTGATATAACAACGTGCTGGTTACAGAACGGTGTTGCCTCCTTCAGCACGGCCTGGAGCCTGACACCAGGCTGTGGATGGTCCTGTCAAATCTGATATAACAAGGAGCTGGTTACAGAACGGTGACACCTCCTTCAGCACGGCCTGGAGCCTGACATCAGGCTGTGGACGGTCCTGTCAAATCTGATATAACAAGGAGCTGATTACAGAACGGTATCGCCTCCTTCAGCACGGCCTGGAGCCTAACACCATGCTGTGGATGGTCCTGTCAAATATGATATAACAAGGAGCTGGATAGAGAACGGTGTCGCCTCCTTCAGCACGGCCTGGAGCCTGACACCAGTCTGTGGATGGTCCTGTCAAATCTGATATAACAAGGAGCCGGTTACACAACGGTGTCGCCTCCTTCAGCACGGCCTGGAGCCTGACACCAGGCTGTGGATGGTCCTGTCAAATCTGATATAACAAGGAGCCGGTTTCAGAACGGTGACACCTCCTTCAGCACGGCCTGGAGCCTGACACCAGACTGTGGATGGTCCTGTAAAATCTGATACAACAAGGAGATGGTTACAGAACGGTGTCGCCTCCTTCAGCACGGCCTGGAGCCTGACACCAGGCTGTGGATGGCCCTGTCAAATCTGATATAACAAGGAGTTGGTTACGGAACAGTGTCGCCTCCTTCAGCACGGCCTGGAGCCTGACACCAGGCTGTGGATGGTCCTGTCAAATCTGATATAACAATGAGCTGGTTACAGAACGGTGTCGCCTCCTTCAGCACGGCCTGGAGCCTGACACCAGACTGTGGATGGTCCTGTGAAATCTGATATAACAAGGAGCTGGTTACAGAACGGTGTCGCCTCCTTCAGCACGGCCTGGAGCCTGACACCAGTCTGTGGATGGTCCTGTCAAATCTGATATAACAAGGAGCCGGTTACAGAACGGTGTCGCCTCCTTCAGCACGGCCTGGAGCCTGACACCAGGCTGTGGATGGTCCTGTCAAATCTGATATAACAAGGAGCCGGTTACAGAACGGTGACACCTCCTTCAGCACGGCCTGGAGCCTGACACCAGACTGTGGATGGTCCTGTAAAATCTGATACAACAAGGAGATGGTTACAGAACGGTGTCGCCTCCTTCAGCACGGCCTGGAGCCTGACACCAGGCTGTGGATGGCCCTGTCAAATCTGATATAACAAGGAGTTGGTTACGGAGCGGTGTCGCCTCCTTCAGCACGGCCTGGAGCCTGACACCAGGCTGTGGATGGTCCTGTCAATTCTGATATAACAATGAGCTGGTTACAGAACGGTGTCGCCTCCTTCAGCACGGCCTGGAGCCTGACACCAGACTGTGGATGGTCCTGTGAAATCTGATATAACAAGGAGCTGGTTACAGAACGGTGTCACCTCCTTCAGCACGGCCTGGAGCCTGACACCAGGCTGTGGATGGTCCTGTCAAATCTGATATAACAAGGAGCTGGTTACAGAACGGTGTCGCCTCCTTCAGCACGGCCTGGAGCCTGACACCAGGCTGTGGATCGTCCTGTGAAATCTGATATAACAAGGAGCTGGTTACAGAACGGTGTCACCTCCTTCAGCACGGCCTGGAGCCTGACACCAGGCTGTGGATGGTCCTGTCAAATCTGATATAACAAGGTGCTGGTTACAGAACGGTGTCGCCTCCTTCAGCACGGCCTGGAGCCTGACACCAGGCTGTGGATGGTCCTGTCAAATCTGATATAACAAGGTGCTGGTTACAGAACGGTGTCGCCTCCTTCAGCACGGCCTGGAGCCTGACACCAGGCTGTGGATGGTCCTGTCAAATCTGATACAACAAGGATCTGGTTACAGAACGGTGCCGCCTCCTTCAGCACAGCCTGGAGCCTGACACCAGGCTGTGGATGGTCCTGTCAAATCTGATATAACAAGGAGCTGGTTACAGAACGGTGTCGCCTCCTTCAGCACGGCCTGGAGCCTGACACCAGGCTGTGGATGGTCCTGTCAAATCTGATATAACAAGGAGCTGGTTACAGAACGGTGTCGCCTCCTTCAGCACGGCCTGGAGCCTGACACCAGGCTGTGGATGGTCCTGTCAAATCTGATATAACAAGGTGCTGGTTACAGAACGCTGTCACCTCCTTCAGCACGGCCTGGAGCCTGACACCAGGCTGTGGATGGTCCTGTCAAATCTGATATAACAAGGAGCTGGTTACAGAACGGTGTCGCCTCCTTCAGCACGGCCTGGAGCCTGACATCAGGCTGTGGATGGTCCTGTCAAATCTGATATAACAAGGAGCTGGTTACAGAACGGTGTTGTCTCCTTCAGCACGGCCTGGAGCCTGACACCAGGCTGTGGGTGGTCCTGTCAAATCTGATATAACAAGGTGTTGGTTACAGAACGGTGTTGCCTCCTTCAGCACGGCGTGGAGCCTGACACCAGGCTGTGGATGGTCCTGTCAAATCTGATATAACAACGTGCTGGTTACAGAACGGTGTTGCCTCCTTCAGCACGGCCTGGAGCCTGAGACCAGGCTGTGGATGGTCCTGTCAAATCTGATATAACAAGGAGCTGGTTACAGAACGGTGACACCTCCTTCAGCACGGCCTGGAGCCTGACATCAGGCTGTGGACGGTCCTGTCAAATCTGATATAACAAGGAGCTGATTACAGAACGGTATCGCCTCCTTCAGCACGGCCTGGAGCCTAACACCATGCTGTGGATGGTCCTGTCAAATATGATATAACAAGGAGCTGGATAGAGAACGGTGTCGCCTCCTTCAGCACGGCCTGGAGCCTGACACCAGTCTGTGGATGGTCCTGTCAAATCTGATATAACAAGGAGCCGGTTACACAACGGTGTCGCCTCCTTCAGCACGGCCTGGAGCCTGACACCAGGCTGTGGATGGTCCTGTCAAATCTGATATAACAAGGAGCCGGTTTCAGAACGGTGACACCTCCTTCAGCACGGCCTGGAGCCTGACACCAGACTGTGGATGGTCCTGTAAAATCTGATACAACAAGGAGATGGTTACAGAACGGTGTCGCCTCCTTCAGCACGGCCTGGAGCCTGACACCAGGCTGTGGATGGCCCTGTCAAATCTGATATAACAAGGAGTTGGTTACGGAACAGTGTCGCCTCCTTCAGCACGGCCTGGAGCCTGACACCAGGCTGTGGATGGTCCTGTCAAATCTGATATAACAATGAGCTGGTTACAGAACGGTGTCGCCTCCTTCAGCACGGCCTGGAGCCTGACACCAGACTGTGGATGGTCCTGTGAAATCTGATATAACAAGGAGCTGGTTACAGAACGGTGTCACCTCCTTCAGCACGGCCTGGAGCCTGACACCAGGCTGTGGATGGTCCTGTCAAATCTGATATAACAAGGAGCTGGTTACAGAACGGTGTCGCCTCCTTCAGCACGGCCTGGAGCCTGACACCAGGCTGTGGATCGTCCTGTGAAATCTGATATAACAAGGAGCTGGTTACAGAACGGTGTCACCTCCTTCAGCACGGCCTGGAGCCTGACACCAGGCTGTGGATGGTCCTGTCAAATCTGATATAACAAGGTGCTGGTTACAGAACGGTGTCGCCTCCTTCAGCACGGCCTGGAGCCTGACACCAGGCTGTGGATGGTCCTGTCAAATCTGATGTAACAAGGAGCTGGTTACAGAACGGTGTCGCCTCCTTCAGCACGGCCTGTAGCCTGACTGCAGGCTGTGGATGGGCCTGTCAAATCTGATATAACAAGGAGCTGGTTACAGAACGGTGTCACCTCCTTCAGCACGGCCTGGAGCCTGACACCAGGCTGTGGATGGTCCTGTCAAATCTGATATAACAAGGAGCTGGTTACAGAACGGTGTCGCCTCCTTCAGCACGACCTGGAGCCTGACACCAGGCTGTGGATGGTCCTGTCAAATCTGATATAACAAGGTGTTGGTTACAGAACGGTGTCGCCACCTTCAGCACGGCCTGGAGCCTGACAACTGGCTGTGGATGGCCCTGTCAAATCTGATATAACAAGGAGCTGGGTACAGAACGGTGTCGCCTCCTTCAGCACGGCCTGGAGCCTGACACCAGGCTGTGGATGGTCCTGTCAAATCTGATATAACAAGGTGCTGGTTACAGAACGGTGTTGCCTCCTTCAGCATGGCCTGGAGCCTGACACCAGGCTGTGGATGGTCCTGTCAAATCTGATATAACAAGGAGCTGGTTACAGAACGGTGACACCTCCTTCAGCACGGCCTGGAGCCTGACATCAGGCTGTGGATGGTCCTGTCAAATCTGATATAACAAGGAGCTGGTTACAGAACGGTGTTGTCTCCTTCAGCACGGCCTGGAGCCTGACACCAGGCTGTGGGTGGTCCTGTCAAATCTGATATAACAAGGTGTTGGTTACAGAACGGTGTTGCCTCCTTCAGCACGGCGTGGAGCCTGACACCAGGCTGTGGATGGTCCTGTCAAATCTGATATAACAAGGTGCTGGTTACAGAACGGTGTTGCCTCCCTCAGCACGGCGTGGAGCCTGACACCAGGCTGTGGATGGTCCTGTCAAATCTGATATAACAAGGAGCTGGTTACAGAACGGTGACACCTCCTTCAGCACGGCCTGGAGCCTGACATCAGGCTGTGGACGGTCCTGTCAAATCTGATATAACAAGGAGCTGATTACAGAACGGTATCGCCTCCTTCAGCACGGCCTGGAGCCTAACACCATGCTGTGGATGGTCCTGTCAAATATGATATAACAAGGAGCTGGATAGAGAACGGTGTCGCCTCCTTCAGCACGGCCTGGAGCCTGACACCAGTCTGTGGATGGTCCTGTCAAATCTGATATAACAAGGAGCCGGTTACAGAACGGTGTCGCCTCCTTCAGCACGGCCTGGAGCCTGACACCAGGCTGTGGATGGTCCTGTCAAATCTGATATAACAAGGAGCCGGTTACAGAACGGTGACACCTCCTTCAGCACGGCCTGGAGCCTGACACCAGGCTGTGGATGGTCCTATCAAATCTGATATAACAAGGAGCCGGTTACAGAACGGTGTCACCTCCTTCAGCACGGCCAGGAGCCTGACACCAGACTGTGGATGGTCCTGTCAAATCTGATATAACATGGAGCTGGTTACAGAACGGTGTCACCTCCTTCAGCACGGCCTGGAGCCTGACACCAGGCTGTGGATGGTCCTGTCAAATCTGATAGAACAAGGAGCTTTTTGCAGAACAGTGTCGCCTCCTTCAGCACGGCCTGGAGCCTGACACCAGGCTGTGGATGGTCCTGTCAAATCTGATACAACAAGGTGCTGGTTACAGAACGGTGTCGCCTCCTTCAGCACGGTCTGGAGCCTGACACCAGGCTGTGGATGGTCCTGTCAAATCTGATATGACAAGGTGCTGGTTTCAGAACGGTGTCGCCTCCTTCAGCACGGCCTGGAGCCTGACAACAGGCTGTGAATGGTCCTGTCAAATCTGATATAACAAGGAGCTGGTTACAGAACGGTGTCACCTCCTTCAGCACGGCCTGGAGCCTGACACCAGACTGTGGATGGTCCTGTAAAATCTGATATAACAAGGAGCTGGTGACAGAACGGTGTTGTCTCCTTCAGCACGGCCTGGAGACTGACGCCAGGCTGTGGATGGCCCTGTCAAATCTGGTACAACAATGAGATTGTTACAGAACGGTGTCGCCTCCTTCAGCACGGCCTGGAGCCTGACACCAGGCTGTGGATGGTCCTGTCAAATCTGATATAACAAGGAGCTGGTTACAGAACGGTGTCACCTCCTTCAGCACGGCCTGGAGCCTGACACCAGGCTGTGGATGGTCCTGTCAAATCTGATATAACAAGGAGCTGGTTGCAGAAGGGTGTCGCCTCCTTCAGCACGGCCTGGAGCATGACACTAGACTGTGGATGGTCCTGTCAAATATGATATAACAAGGAGCTGGATAGAGAACGGTGTCGCCTCCTTCAGCACGGCCTGGAGCCTGACACCAGTCTGTGGATGGTCCTGTCAAATCTGATATAACAAGGAGCCGGTTACAGAACGGTGTCGCCTCCTTCAGCACGGCCTGGAGCCTGACACCAGGCTGTGGATGGTCCTGTCAAATCTGATATAACAAGGAGCCGGTTACAGAACGGTGACACCTCCTTCAGCACGGCCTGGAGCCTGACACCAGGCTGTGGATGGTCCTATCAAATCTGATATAACAAGGAGCTGGTTACAGAACGGTGTCACCTCCTTCAGCACGGCCTGGAGCCTGACACCAGACTGTGGATGGTCCTGTCAAATCTGATATAACATGGAGCTGGTTACAGAACGGTATCACCTCCTTCAGCACGGCCTGGAGCCTGACAACAGGCTGTGGATGGTCCTGTCAAATCTGATAGAACAAGGAGCTTTTTGCAGAACGGTGTCGCCTCCTTCAGCACGGCCTGGAGCCTGACACCAGGCTGTGGATGGTCCTGTCAAATCTGATACAACAAGGTGCTGGTTACAGAACGGTGTCGCCTCATTCAGCACGGTCTGGAGCCTGACACCAGGCTGTGGATGGTCCTGTCATATCTGACATGACAAGGTGCTGGTTACAGAACGGTGTCGCCTCCTTCAGCACGGCCTGGAGCCTGACAACAGGCTGTGGATGGTCCTGTCAAATCTGATATAACAAGGAGCTGGTTACAGAACGGTGTCACCTCCTTCAGCACGGCCTGGAGCCTGACACCAGACTGTGGATGGTCCTGTAAAATCTGATACAACAAGGAAATGGTTACAGAACGGTGTCGCCTCCTTCAGCACGGCCTGGAGCCTGACACCAGGCTGTGGATGGCCCTGTCAAATCTGATATAACAAGGAGTTGGTTACGGAACGGTGTCGCCTCCTTCAGCACGGCCTGGAGCCTGACACTAGGCTGTGGATGGTCCTGTCAAATCTGATATTACAATGAGCTGGTTACAGAACGGTGTCGCCTCCTTCAGCACGGCCTGGAGCCTGACACCAGACTGTGGATGGTCCTGTGAAATCTGATATAACAATGAGCTGGTTACAGAACGGTGTCACCTCCTTCAGCACGGCCTGGAGCCTGACACCACGCTGTGGATGGTCCTGTCAAATCTGATATAACAAGGAGCTGGTTACAGAACGGTATCACCTCCTTCAGCACGGCCTGGAGCCTGACACCAGGCTGTGGATGGTCCTGTCAAATCTGATAGAACAAGGAGCTTTTTGCAGAACGGTGTCGCCTCCTTCAGCACGGCCTGGAGCCTGACACCAGGCTGTGGATGGTCCTGTCAAATCTGATACAACAAGGTGCTGGTTACAGAACGGTGTCGCCTCATTCAGCACGGTCTGGAGCCTGACACCAGGCTGTGGATGGTCCTGTCATATCTGACATGACAAGGTGCTGGTTACAGAACGGTGTCGCCTCCTTCAGCACGGCCTGGAGCCTGACAACAGGCTGTGGATGGTCCTGCCAAATCTGATATAACAAGGAGCTGGTTACAGAACGGTGTCACCTCCTTCAGCACGGCCTGGAGCCTGACACCAGACTGTGGATGGTCCTGTAAAATCTGATACAACAAGGAAATGGTTACAGAACGGTGTCGCCTCCTTCAGCACGGCCTGGAGCCTGACACCAGGCTGTGGATGGCCCTGTCAAATCTGATATAACAAGGAGTTGGTTACGGAACGGTGTCGCCTCCTTCAGCACGGCCTGGAGCCTGACACTAGGCTGTGGATGGTCCTGTCAAATCTGATATAACAATGAGCTGGTTACAGAACGGTGTCGCCTCCTTCAGCACGGCCTGGAGCCTGACACCAGACTGTGGATGGTCCTGTGAAATCTGATATAACAATGAGCTGGTTACAGAACGGTGTCACCTCCTTCAGCACGGCCTGGAGCCTGACACCACGCTGTGGATGGTCCTGTCAAATCTGATATAACAAGGAGCTGGTTACAGAACGGTGTCGCCTCCTTCAGCACGGCCTGGAGCCTGACACCAGGCTGTGTATCGTCCTGTGAAATCTGATATAACAAGGAGCTGGTTACAGAACGGTGTCACCTCCTTCAGCACGGCCTGGAGCCTGACACCAGGCTGTGGATGGTCCTGTCAAATCTGATATAACAAGGTGCTGGTTACAGAACGGTGTCGCCTCCTTCAGCACGGCCTGGAGCCTGACACCAGGCTGTGGATGGTCCTGTCAAATCTGATATAACAAGGTGCTGGTTACAGAACGGTGTCGCCTCCTTCAGCACGGCCTGGAGCCTGACACCAGGCTGTGGATGGTCCTGTCAAATCTGATATAACAAGGAGCTGATTACAGAACGGTGTCACCTCCTTCAGCACGCCCTGGAGCCTGACACCAGGCTGTGGATGGTCCTGTCAAATCTGATACAACAAGGATCTGGTTACAGAACGGTGTCGCCTCCTTCAGCACAGCCTGGAGCCTGACACCAGGCTGTGGATGGTCCTGTCAAATCTGATATAACAAGGAGCTGGTTACAGAACGGTGTCACCTCCTTCAGCACGGCCTGGAGCCTGACACCAGGCTGTGGATGGTCCTGTCAAATCTGATATAACAAGGAGCTGGTTGCAGAAGGGTGTCGCCTCCTTCAGCACGGCCTGGAGCATGACACTAGACTGTGGATGGTCCTGTCAAATATGATATAACAAGGAGCTGGATAGAGAACGGTGTCGCCTCCTTCAGCACGGCCTGGAGCCTGACACCAGTCTGTGGATGGTCCTGTCAAATCTGATATAACAAGGAGCCGGTTACAGAACGGTGTCGCCTCCTTCAGCACGGCCTGGAGCCTGACACCAGGCTGTGGATGGTCCTGTCAAATCTGATATAACAAGGAGCCGGTTACAGAACGGTGACACCTCCTTCAGCACGGCCTGGAGCCTGACACCAGGCTGTGGATGGTCCTATCAAATCTGATATAACAAGGAGCTGGTTACAGAACGGTGTCACCTCCTTCAGCACGGCCTGGAGCCTGACACCAGACTGTGGATGGTCCTGTCAAATCTGATATAACATGGAGCTGGTTACAGAACGGTATCACCTCCTTCAGCACGGCCTGGAGCCTGACAACAGGCTGTGGATGGTCCTGTCAAATCTGATAGAACAAGGAGCTTTTTGCAGAACGGTGTCGCCTCCTTCAGCACGGCCTGGAGCCTGACACCAGGCTGTGGATGGTCCTGTCAAATCTGATACAACAAGGTGCTGGTTACAGAACGGTGTCGCCTCATTCAGCACGGTCTGGAGCCTGACACCAGGCTGTGGATGGTCCTGTCATATCTGACATGACAAGGTGCTGGTTACAGAACGGTGTCGCCTCCTTCAGCACGGCCTGGAGCCTGACAACAGGCTGTGGATGGTCCTGTCAAATCTGATATAACAAGGAGCTGGTTACAGAACGGTGTCACCTCCTTCAGCACGGCCTGGAGCCTGACACCAGACTGTGGATGGTCCTGTAAAATCTGATACAACAAGGAAATGGTTACAGAACGGTGTCGCCTCCTTCAGCACGGCCTGGAGCCTGACACCAGGCTGTGGATGGCCCTGTCAAATCTGATATAACAAGGAGTTGGTTACGGAACGGTGTCGCCTCCTTCAGCACGGCCTGGAGCCTGACACTAGGCTGTGGATGGTCCTGTCAAATCTGATATTACAATGAGCTGGTTACAGAACGGTGTCGCCTCCTTCAGCACGGCCTGGAGCCTGACACCAGACTGTGGATGGTCCTGTGAAATCTGATATAACAATGAGCTGGTTACAGAACGGTGTCACCTCCTTCAGCACGGCCTGGAGCCTGACACCACGCTGTGGATGGTCCTGTCAAATCTGATATAACAAGGAGCTGGTTACAGAACGGTATCACCTCCTTCAGCACGGCCTGGAGCCTGACACCAGGCTGTGGATGGTCCTGTCAAATCTGATAGAACAAGGAGCTTTTTGCAGAACGGTGTCGCCTCCTTCAGCACGGCCTGGAGCCTGACACCAGGCTGTGGATGGTCCTGTCAAATCTGATACAACAAGGTGCTGGTTACAGAACGGTGTCGCCTCATTCAGCACGGTCTGGAGCCTGACACCAGGCTGTGGATGGTCCTGTCATATCTGACATGACAAGGTGCTGGTTACAGAACGGTGTCGCCTCCTTCAGCACGGCCTGGAGCCTGACAACAGGCTGTGGATGGTCCTGCCAAATCTGATATAACAAGGAGCTGGTTACAGAACGGTGTCACCTCCTTCAGCACGGCCTGGAGCCTGACACCAGACTGTGGATGGTCCTGTAAAATCTGATACAACAAGGAAATGGTTACAGAACGGTGTCGCCTCCTTCAGCACGGCCTGGAGCCTGACACCAGGCTGTGGATGGCCCTGTCAAATCTGATATAACAAGGAGTTGGTTACGGAACGGTGTCGCCTCCTTCAGCACGGCCTGGAGCCTGACACTAGGCTGTGGATGGTCCTGTCAAATCTGATATAACAATGAGCTGGTTACAGAACGGTGTCGCCTCCTTCAGCACGGCCTGGAGCCTGACACCAGACTGTGGATGGTCCTGTGAAATCTGATATAACAATGAGCTGGTTACAGAACGGTGTCACCTCCTTCAGCACGGCCTGGAGCCTGACACCACGCTGTGGATGGTCCTGTCAAATCTGATATAACAAGGAGCTGGTTACAGAACGGTGTCGCCTCCTTCAGCACGGCCTGGAGCCTGACACCAGGCTGTGTATCGTCCTGTGAAATCTGATATAACAAGGAGCTGGTTACAGAACGGTGTCACCTCCTTCAGCACGGCCTGGAGCCTGACACCAGGCTGTGGATGGTCCTGTCAAATCTGATATAACAAGGTGCTGGTTACAGAACGGTGTCGCCTCCTTCAGCACGGCCTGGAGCCTGACACCAGGCTGTGGATGGTCCTGTCAAATCTGATATAACAAGGTGCTGGTTACAGAACGGTGTCGCCTCCTTCAGCACGGCCTGGAGCCTGACACCAGGCTGTGGATGGTCCTGTCAAATCTGATATAACAAGGAGCTGATTACAGAACGGTGTCACCTCCTTCAGCACGCCCTGGAGCCTGACACCAGGCTGTGGATGGTCCTGTCAAATCTGATACAACAAGGATCTGGTTACAGAACGGTGTCGCCTCCTTCAGCACAGCCTGGAGCCTGACACCAGGCTGTGGATGGTCCTGTCAAATCTGATATAACAAGGAGCTGGTTACAGAACGGTGTCGCCTCCTTCAGCACGGCCTGGAGCCTGACACCAGGCTGTGGATGGTCCTGTCAAATCTGATATAACAAGGTGCTGGTTACAGAACGCTGTCACCTCCTTCAGCACGGCCTGGAGCCTGACACCAGGCTGTGGATGGTCCTGTCCAATCTGATATAACAAGGAGCTGGTTACAGAACGGTGTCGCCTCCTTCAGCACGGCCTGGAGCCTGACATCAGGCTGTGGATGGTCCTGTCAAATCTGATATAACAAGGAGCTGGTTGCAGAACGGTGTTGTCTCCTTCAGCACGGCCTGGAGCCTGACACCAGGCTGTGGGTGGTCCTGTCAAATCTGATATAACAAGGTGTTGGTTACAGAACGGTGTTGCCTCCTTCAGCACGGCGTGGAGCCTGACACCAGGCTGTGGATGGTCCTGTCAAATCTGAAATAACAAGGAGCTGGTTACAGAACGGTGACACCTCCTTCAGCACGGCCTGGAGCCTGACATCAGGCTGTGGACGGTCCTGTCAAATCTGATATAACAAGGAGCTGATTACAGAACGGTATCGCCTCCTTCAGCACGGCCTGGAGCCTAACACCATGCTGTGGATGGTCCTGTCAAATATGATATAACAAGGAGCTGGATAGAGAACGGTGTCGCCTCCTTCAGCACGGCCTGGAGCCTGACACCAGTCTGTGGATGGTCCTGTCAAATCTGATATAACAAGGAGCCGGTTACAGAACGGTGTCGCCTCCTTCAGCACGGCCTGGAGCCTGACACCAGGCTGTGGATGGTCCTGTCAAATCTGATATAACAAGGAGCCGGTTACAGAACGGTGACACCTCCTTCAGCACGGCCTGGAGCCTGACACCAGGCTGTGGATGGTCCTATCAAATCTGATATAACAAGGAGCTGGTTACAGAACGGTGTCACCTCCTTCAGCACGGCCTGGAGCCTGACACCAGACTGTGGATGGTCCTGTCAAATCTGATATAACATGGAGCTGGTTACAGAACGGTGTCACCTCCTTCAGAACGGCCTGGAGCCTGACACCAGGCTGTGGATGGTCCTGTCAAATCTGATAGAACAAGGAGCTTTTTGCAGAACGGTGTCGCCTCCTTCAGCACGGCCTGGAGCCTGACACCAGGCTGTGGATGGTCCTGTCAAATCAGATACAACAAGGTGCTGGTTACAGAACGGTGTCGCCTCCTTCAGCACGGTCTGGAGCCTGACACCAGGCTGTGGATGGTCCTGTCAAATCTGATATGACAAGGTGCTGGTTTCAGAACGGTGTCGCCTCCTTCAGCACGGCCTGGAGCCTGACAACAGGCTGTGAATGGTCCTGTCAAATCTGATATAACAAGGAGCTGGTTACGGAACGGTGTCACCTCCTTCAGCACGGCCTGGAGCCTGACACCAGACTGTGGATGGTCCTGTAAAATCTGATATAACAAGGAGCTGGTGACAGAACGGTGTTGTCTCCTTCAGCACGGCCTGGAGACTGACGCCAGGCTGTGGATGGCCCTGTCAAATCTGGTACAACAATGAGATGGTTACAGAACGGTGTCGCCTCCTTCAGCACGGCCTGGAGCCTGACACCAGGCTGTGGATGGTCCTGTCAAATCTGATATAACAAGGAGCTGGTTACAGAACGGTGTCACCTCCTTCAGCACGGCCTGGAGCCTGACACCAGGCTGTGGATGGTCCTGTCAAATCTGATATAACAAGGAGCTGGTTGCAGAAGGGTGTCGCCTCCTTCAGCACGGCCTGGAGCATGACACTAGACTGTGGATGGTCCTGTCAAATCTGATATAACAAGGAGCTGGTTACAGAACGGTGTCACCTCCTTCAGCACGGCCTGGAGCCTGACACCAGGCTGTGGATGGTCCTGTCAAATCTGATATAACAAGGTGCTGGTTACAGAACGGTGTTGCCTCCTTCAGCACGGCCTGGAGCCTGACACCAGGCTGTGGATGATCCTGTCAAATCTGATATAACAAGGAGCTGATAACAGAACGGTGACACCTCCTTCAGCACGGCCTGGAGCCTGACATCAGGCTGTGGACGGTACTGTCAAATCTGATATAACAAGGAGCTGATTACAGAACGGTATCGCCTCCTTCAGCACGGCCTGGAGCCTAACACCATGCTGTGGATGGTCCTGTCAAATATGATATAACAAGGAGCTGGATAGAGAACGGTGTCGCCTCCTTCAGCACGGCCTGGAGCCTGACACCAGTCTGTGGATGGTCCTGTCAAATCTGATATAACAAGGAGCCGGTTACAGAACGGTGTCGCCTCCTTCAGCACGGCCTGGAGCCTGACACCAGGCTGTGGATGGTCCTGTCAAATCTGATATAACAAGGAGCCGGTTACAGAACGGTGACACCTCCTTCAGCACGGCCTGGAGCCTGACACCAGGCTGTGGATGGTCCTATCAAATCTGATATAACAAGGAGCTGGTTACAGAACGGTGTCACCTCCTTCAGCACGGCCTGGAGCCTGACACCAGACTGTGGATGGTCCTGTCAAATCTGATATAACATGGAGCTGGTTACAGAACGGTGTCACCTCCTTCAGCACGGCCTGGAGCCTGACACCAGGCTGTGGATGGTCCTGTCAAATCTGATAGAACAAGGAGCTTTTTGCAGAACGGTGTCGCCTCCTTCAGCACGGCCTGGAGCCTGACACCAGGCTGTGGATGGTCCTGTCAAATCTGATACAACAAGGTGCTGGTTACAGAACGGTTTCGCCTCCTTCAGCACGGTCTGGAGCCTGACACCAGGCTGTGGATGGTCCTGTCAAATCTGATATGACAAGGTGCTGGTTACAGAACGGTGTCGCCTCCTTCAGCACGGCCTGGAGCCTGACAACAGGCTGTGGATGGTCCTGTCAAATCTGATATAACAAGGAGCTGGTTACAGAACGGTGTCACCTCCTTCAGCACGGCCTGGAGCCTGACACCAGACTGTGGATGGTCCTGTAAAATCTGATACAACAAGGAAATGGTTACAGAACGGTGTCGCCTCCTTCAGCACGGCCTGGAGCCTGACACCAGGCTGTGGATGGCCCTGTCAAATCTGATATAACAAGGAGTTGGTTACGGAACGGTGTCGCCTCCTTCAGCACGGCCTGGAGCCTGACACTAGGCTGTGGATGGTCCTGTCAAATCTGATATAACAATGAGCTGGTTACAGAACGGTGTCGCCTCCTTCAGCACGGCCTGGAGCCTGACACCAGACTGTGGATGGTCCTGTGAAATCTGATATAACAATGAGCTGGTTACAGAACGGTGTCACCTCCTTCAGCACGGCCTGGAGCCTGACACCAGGCTGTGGATGGTCCTGTCAAATCTGATATAACAAGGAGCTGGTTACAGAACGGTGTCGCCTCCTTCAGCACGGCCTGGAGCCTGACACCAGGCTGTGTATCGTCCTGTGAAATCTGATATAACAAGGAGCTGGTTACAGAACGGTGTCACCTCCTTCAGCACGGCCTGGAGCCTGACACCAGGCTGTGGATGGTCCTGTCAAATCTGATATAACAAGGTGCTGGTTACAGAACGGTGTCGCCTCCTTCAGCACGGCCTGGAGCCTGACACCAGGCTGTGGATGGTCCTGTCAAATCTGATATAACAAGGTGCTGGTTACAGAACGGTGTCGCCTCCTTCAGCACGGCCTGGAGCCTGACACCAGGCTGTGGATGGTCCTGTCAAATCTGATATAACAAGGAGCTGATTACAGAACGGTGTCACCTCCTTCAGCACGCCCTGGAGCCTGACACCAGGCTGTGGATGGTCCTGTCAAATCTGATACAACAAGGATCTGGTTACAGAACGGTGTCGCCTCCTTCAGCACAGCCTGGAGCCTGACACCAGGCTGTGGATGGTCCTGTCAAATCTGATATAACAAGGAGCTGGTTACAGAACGGTGTCGCCTCCTTCAGCACGGCCTGGAGCCTGACACCAGGCTGTGGATGGTCCTGTCAAATCTGATATAACAAGGTGCTGGTTACAGAACGCTGTCACCTCCTTCAGCACGGCCTGGAGCCTGACACCAGGCTGTGGATGGTCCTGTCCAATCTGATATAACAAGGAGCTGGTTACAGAACGGTGTCGCCTCCTTCAGCACGGCCTGGAGCCTGACATCAGGCTGTGGATGGTCCTGTCAAATCTGATATAACAAGGAGCTGGTTACAGAACGGTGTTGTCTCCTTCAGCACGGCCTGGAGCCTGACACCAGGCTGTGGGTGGTCCTGTCAAATCTGATATAACAAGGTGTTGGTTACAGAACGGTGTTGCCTCCTTCAGCACGGCGTGGAGCCTGACACCAGGCTGTGGATGGTCCTGTCAAATCTGATATAACAAGGTGCTGGTTACAGAACGGTGTTGCCTCCTTCAGCACGGCCTGGAGCCTGACACCAGGCTGTGGATGGTCCTGTCAAATCTGAAATAACAAGGAGCTGGTTACAGAACGGTGACACCTCCTTCAGCACGGCCTGGAGCCTGACATCAGGCTGTGGACGGTCCTGTCAAATCTGATATAACAAGGAGCTGATTACAGAACGGTATCGCCTCCTTCAGCACGGCCTGGAGCCTAACACCATGCTGTGGATGGTCCTGTCAAATATGATATAACAAGGAGCTGGATAGAGAACGGTGTCGCCTCCTTCAGCACGGCCTGGAGCCTGACACCAGTCTGTGGATGGTCCTGTCAAATCTGATATAACAAGGAGCCGGTTACAGAACGGTGTCGCCTCCTTCAGCACGGCCTGGAGCCTGACACCAGGCTGTGGATGGTCCTGTCAAATCTGATATAACAAGGAGCCGGTTACAGAACGGTGACACCTCCTTCAGCACGGCCTGGAGCCTGACACCAGGCTGTGGATGGTCCTATCAAATCTGATATAACAAGGAGCTGGTTACAGAACGGTGTCACCTCCTTCAGCACGGCCTGGAGCCTGACACCAGACTGTGGATGGTCCTGTCAAATCTGATATAACATGGAGCTGGTTACAGAACGGTGTCACCTCCTTCAGAACGGCCTGGAGCCTGACACCAGGCTGTGGATGGTCCTGTCAAATCTGATAGAACAAGGAGCTTTTTGCAGAACGGTGTCGCCTCCTTCAGCACGGCCTGGAACCTGACACCAGGCTGTGGATGGTCCTGTCAAATCTGATACAACAAGGTGCTGGTTACAGAACGGTGTCGCCTCCTTCAGCACGGTCTGGAGCCTGACACCAGGCTGTGGATGGTCCTGTCAAATCTGATATGACAAGGTGCTGGTTTCAGAACGGTGTCGCCTCCTTCAGCACGGCCTGGAGCCTGACAACAGGCTGTGAATGGTCCTGTCAAATCTGATATAACAAGGAGCTGGTTACGGAACGGTGTCACCTCCTTCAGCACGGCCTGGAGCCTGACACCAGACTGTGGATGGTCCTGTAAAATCTGATATAACAAGGAGCTGGTGACAGAACGGTGTTGTCTCCTTCAGCACGGCCTGGAGACTGACGCCAGGCTGTGGATGGCCCTGTCAAATCTGGTACAACAATGAGATGGTTACAGAACGGTGTCGCCTCCTTCAGCACGGCCTGGAGCCTGACACCAGGCTGTGGATGGTCCTGTCAAATCTGATATAACAAGGAGCTGGTTACAGAACGGTGTCACCTCCTTCAGCACGGCCTGGAGCCTGACACCAGGCTGTGGATGGTCCTGTCAAATCTGATATAACAAGGAGCTGGTTGCAGAAGGGTGTCGCCTCCTTCAGCACGGCCTGGAGCATGACACTAGACTTTGGATGGTCCTGTCAAATCTGATATAACAAGGAGCTGGTTACAGAACGGTGTCACCTCCTTCAGCACGGCCGGGAGCCTGACACCAGGCTGTGGATGGTCCTGTCAAATCTGATATAACAAGGTGCTGGTTACAGAACGGTGTTGCCTCCTTCAGCACGGCCTGGAGCCTGACACCAGGCTGTGGATGGTCCTGTCAAATCTGATATAACAAGGAGCTGGTTACAGAACGGTGACACCTCCTTCAGCACGGCCTGGAGCCTGACATCAGGCTGTGGACGGTCCTGTCAAATCTGATATAACAAGGAGCTGATTACAGAACGGTATCGCCTCCTTCAGCACGGCCTGGAGCCTAACACCATGCTGTGGATGGTCCTGTCAAATATGATATAACAAGGAGATGGATAGAGAACGGTGTCGCCTCCTTCAGCACGGCCTGGAGCCTGACACCAGTCTTTGGATGGTCCGGTCAAATCTGATATAACAAGGAGCCGGTTACAGAACGGTGTCGCCTCCTTCAGCACGGCCTGGAGCCTGACACCAGGCTGTGAATGGCCCTGTCAAATCTGATATAACAAGGAGCCGGTTACAGAACGGTGACACCTCCTTCAGCACGGCCTGGAGCCTGACACCAGGCTGTGGATGGTCCTATCAAATCTGATATAACAAGGAGCTGGTTACAGAACGGTGTCACCTCCTTCAGCACGGCCTGGAGCCTGACACCAGACTGTGGATGGTCCTGTCAAATCTGATATAACATGGAGCTGGTTACAGAACGGTGTCACCTCCTTCAGCACGGCCTGGAGCCTGACACCAGGCTGTGGATGGTCCTGTCAAATCTGATAGAACAAGGAGCTTTTTGCAGAACGGTGTCGCCTCCTTCAGCACGGCCTGGAGCCTGACACCAGGCTGTGGATGGTCCTGTCAAATCTGATACAACAAGGTGCTGGTTACAGAACGGTGTCGCCTCCTTCAGCACGGTCTGGAGCCTGACACCAGGCTGTGGATGGTCCTGTCAAAGCTGATATGACAAGGTGCTGGTTACAGAACGGTGTCGCCTCCTTCAGCACGGCCTGGAGCCTGACAACAGGCTGTGGATCGTCCTGTCAAATCTGATATAACAAGGAGCTGGTTACAGAACGGTGTCACCTACTTCAGCACGGCCTGGAGCCTGACACCAGACTGTGGATGGTCCTGTAAAATCTGATACAACAAGGAGATGGTTACAGAACGGTGTCGCCTCCTTCAGCACGGCCTGGAGCCTGACACCAGGCTGTGGATGGCCCTGTCAAATCTGATATAACAAGGAGTTGGTTACGGAACGGTGTCGCCTCCTTCAGCACGGCCTGGAGCCTGACACCAGGCTGTGGATGGTCCTGTCAAATCTGATATAACAATGAGCTGGTTACAGAACGGTGTCGCCTCCTTCAGCACGGCCTGGAGCCTGACACCAGACTGTGGATGGTCCTGTGAAATCTGATATAACAAGGAGCTGGTTACAGAACGGTGTCACTTCCTTCAGCACGGCCTGGAGCCTGACACCAGGCTGTGGATGGTCCTGTCAAATCTGATATAACAAGGAGCTGGTTACAGAACGGTGTCGCCTCCTTCAGCACGGCCTGGAGCCTGACACCAGGCTGTGGATCGTCCTGTGAAATCTGATATAACAAGGAGCTGGTTACAGAACGGTGTCACCTCCTTCAGCACGGCCTGGAGCCTGACACCAGGCTGTGGATGGTCCTGTCAAATCTGATATAACAAGGTGCTGGTTACAGAACGGTGTCGCCTCCTTCAGCACGGCCTGGAGCCTGACACCAGGCTGTGGATGGTCCTGTCAAATCTGATATAACAAGGTGCTGGTTACAGAACGGTGTCGCCTCCTTCAGCACGGCCTGGAGCCTGACACCAGGCTGTGGATGGTCCTGTCAAATCTGATATAACAAGGAGCTGATTACAGAACGGTGTCACCTCCTTCAGCACGCCCTGAAGCCTGACACCAGGCTGTGGATGGTCCTGTCAAATCTGATACAACAAGGATCTGGTTACAGAACGGTGTCGCCTCCTTCAGCACAGCCTGGAGCCTGACACCAGGCTGTGGATGGTCCTGTCAAATCTGATATAACAAGGAGCTGGTTACAGAACGGTGTCGCCTCCTTCAGCACGGCCTGGAGCCTGACACCAGGCTGTGGATGGTCCTGTCAAATCTGATATAACAAGGTGCTGGTTACAGAACGCTGTCACCTCCTTCAGCACGGCCTGGAGCCTGACACCAGGCTGTGGATGGTCCTGTCAAATCTGATATAACAAGGAGCTGGTTACAGAACGGTGTCGCCTCCTTCAGCACGGCCTGGAGCCTGACACCAGGCTGTGGATGGTCCTATCAAATCTGATATAACAAGTTGCTGGTTACAGAACGGTTTCGCCTCCATCAGTGCGGCCTGGAGCCTGACACCAGGCTGTGGATGGTCCTGTCAAATCTGATATAACAAGGTGCTGGTTACAGAACTGTGTCGCCTCCTTCAACACGGCCTGGAGCCTGACACCAGGCTGTGGATGGTCCTGTCAAATCTGATATAACAAGGAGCTGGTTACAGAACGGTGTCACCTCCTTCAGCACGGCCTGGAGCCTGACACCAGGCTGTGGATGGTCCTGTCAAATCTGATATAACAAGGTGCTGGTTACAGAACGCTGTCACCTCCTTCAGCACAGCCTGGAGCCTGACACCAGGCTGTGGATGGTCCTGTCAAATCTGATACAACAAGGTGCTGGTTACAGAACGGTGTCGCCTCCTTTAGAACGGCATTGAGCCTGACACCAGGCTGTGGATGGTCCTGTCAAATCTGAAACAACAAGGAGCTGGTTACAGAACATGTCGCCTCCTCCAGCACGGCCTGGAGCCTGACACCAGGCTGTGGATGGTCCTGTCAAATCTGATATAACAAGGTGCTGGTTACAGAACGGTGTCGCCTCCTTCAGCACGGCCCTGAGCCTGACACCAGGCTGTGGATGGTCCTGTCAAACCTGATATAACAAGGAGCTGGTTACAGAACGGTGTCGCCTCCTTCAGCACGGTCTGGAGCCTGACACCAGGCTGTGGATGGTCCTGTCAAATCTGATATAACAAGGAGCTGATTACAGAACGGTGTCACCTCGTTCAGCACGCCCTGGAGCCTGACACCAGGCTGTGGATGGTCCTGTCAAATCTGATACAACAAGGAGATGGTTACAGAACGGTGTCGCCTCCTTCAGCACAGCCTGGAGCCTGACACCAGGCTGTGGATGGTCCTGTCAAATCTGATATAACAAGGAGCTGGTTAGAGAACGGTGTCGCCTCCTTCAGCACGGCCTGGAGCCTGACACCAGGCTGTGGATGGTCCTGCCAAATCTGATATGACAAGGTGCAGGTTACAGAACGCTGTCACCTCCTTCAGCACGGCCTGGAGCCTGACACCAGGCTGTGGATGGTCCTGTCAAATCTGATATAACAAGTAGCTGGTTACAGAACGGTGTCGCCTCCTTCAGCACGGCCTGGAGCCTGACACCAGGCTGTGGATGGTCCTATCAAATCTGATATAACAAGGTGCTGGTTACAGAACGGTTTCGCCTCCATCAGTGCGGCCTGGAGCCTGACACCAGGCTGTGGATGGTCCTGTCAAATCTGATATAACAAGGTGCTGGTTACAGAACTGTGTCGCCTCCTTCACCACGGCCTGGAGCCTGACACCAGGCTGTGGATGGTCCTGTCAAATCTGATATAACAAGGAGCTGGTTACAGAACGGTGTCACCTCCTTCAGCACGGCCTGGAGCCTGACACCAGGCTGTGGATGGTCCTGTCAAATCTGATATAACAAGGTGCTGGTTACAGAACGCTGTCACCTCCTTCAGCACAGCCTGGAGCCTGACACCAGGCTGTGGATGGTCCTGTCAAATCTGATACAACAAGGTGCTGGTTACAGAACGGTGTCGCCTCCTTTAGCACGGCATTGAGCCTGACACCAGGCTGTGGATGGTCCTGTCAAATCTGAAACAACAAGGAGCTGGTTACAGAACGGTGTCGCCTCCTTCAGCACGGCCTGGAGCCTGACACCAGGCTGTGAATGGTCCTGTCAAATCTGATATAACAAGGAGCTGGTTACAGAACGGTGTCACCTCCTTCAGCACGGCCTGGAGCCTGACACCAGGCTGTGGATGGTCCTGTCAAATCTCATATAACAAGGAGCTGGTTACAGAACGGTGTCGCCTCCTTCAGCACGGCCTGGAGCCTGACACCAGGCTGTGGATGGTCCTGTCAAATATGATATAACAAGGAGCTGGATAGAGAACGGTGTCGCCTCCTTCAGCACGGCCTGGAGCCTGACACCAGTCTGTGGATGGTCCTGTCAAATCTGATACAACAAGGTGCTGGTTACAGAAGGATGTCACCTCCTTCAGCACGGCCTGGAGCCTGACACCAGGCTGTGGATGGTCCTGTCAAATCTGATATAACAGGGAGCTGGTTACAGAACAGTGTCGCCTCCTTCAGCACGGCCTGGAGCCTGACACTAGGCTGTGGATGGTCCTGTCAAATCTGATACAACACGGAGCTGGTTACAGAACGGTGTCGCCTCCTTCAGCACGGTCTGGAGCCTGACACCAGGCTGTGGATAGTCCTGTCAAATCTGATACAACACGGAGCTGGTTACAGAACGGTGTCGCCTCCTTCAGCACGGCCTGGAGCCTGACACCAGGCTGTGGATGGTCCTGTCAAATCTGATATAACAAGGAGCTGGTTACAGAACGGTGTCACCTCCTTCAGCACGGCCTGGAGCCTGACACCAGGCTGTGGATGGTCCTGTCAAATCTCATATAACAAGGAGCTGGTTACAGAAAGGTGTCGCCTCCTTCAGCACGGCCTGGAGCCTGACACCAGGCTGTGGATGGTCCTGTCAAATCTGCTATAACTAGGTGCTGGTTACAGAATGGTGTCGCCTCCTTCAGCACGGCCTGGAGCCTGACACCAGGCTGTGGATGGTCCTGTCAAATCTGATATAACAATTAGCTGGTTACAGAACGGTGTCGCCTCCTTCAGCACGGCCTGGAGCCTGACACCAGACTGTGGATGGTCCTGTCAAATCTGATATAACAAGGAGCTGGTTACAGAACGGTGTCGCCTCCTTCAGCACGGCCTGGAGCCTGACACCAGGCTGTGGATGGTCCTGTCAAATCTGATACAACACGGAGCTGGTTACAGAACGGTGTCGCCTCCTTCAGCACGGCCTGGTGCCTGACACCAGGCTGTGGATGGTCATGTCAAATCTGATATAACAAGGAGCTGGTTACAGAACGGTGTCGCCTCCTTCAGCACGGCCTGAAGCCTGACACCAGGCTTTGGATGGACCTGTCAAATCTGATATAACATGGTGCTGGTTACAGAACGCTGTCACCTCCTTCAGCACAGCCTGGAGCCTGACACCAGGCTGTGGATGGTCCTGTCAAATCTGATACAACAAGGTGCTGGTTACAGAACGGCGTCGCCTCCTTCAGCACGGCATTGAGCCTGACACCAGGCTGTGGATGGTCCTGTCAAATCTGATATAACAAGGAGCTGGTTACAGACCGGTGTCGCCTCCTCCAGCACGGCCTGGAGCCTGACACCAGGCTGTGGATGGTCCGCTCAAATCTGATACAACAAGGTGCTGGTTACAGAAGGGTGTCACCTCCTTCAGCACGGCCTGGAGCCTGACACCAGGCTGTGGATGGTCCTGTCAAATCTGATATAACAAGGAGCTGGTTACAGAACGGTGTCGCCTCCTTCAGCACGGCCTGGAGCCTGACACCAGGCTGTGGATGGTCCTGTCAAATCTGATACAACACGGAGCTGGTTACAGAACGGTGTCGCCTCCTTCAGCACGGCCTGGAGCCTGACACCAGGCTGTGGATGGTCCTGTCAAATCTGATATAACAAGGTGCTGGTTACAGAACGGTGTCGCCTCCTTCAGCACGGTCTGGAGCCTGACACCAGGCTGTGGATGGTCCTGTCTAATCTGATATAACAATGAGCTGGTTACAGAACGGTGTCGCCTCCTTCAACACGGCCTGGAGCCTGACACCAGGCTGTGGATGGTCCTGTCAAATCTCATATAACAAGGAGCTGGTTACAGAACGGTGTCGCCTCCTTCAGCACGGCCTGGAGCCTGACACCAGGCTGTGGATGGTCCTGTCAAAGCTGCTATAACTAGGTGCTGGTTACAGAATGGTGTCGCCTCCTTCAGCACGGCCTGGAGCCTGACACCAGGCTGTGGATGGTCCTGTCAAATCTGATATTACAATGAGCTGGTTACAGAACGGTGTCGCCTCCTTCAGCACGGCCTGGAGCCTGACACCAGACTGTGGATGGTCCTGTCAAACCTGATATAACAAGGAGCTGGTTACAGAACGGTGTCACCTCCTTCAGCACGGCCTGGAGCCTGACACCAGGCTGTGGATGGTCCTGTCAAATCTGATATAACAAGGTGCTGGTTACAGAACGGTGTCGCCTCCTTCAGCACGGCCTGGAGCCTGACACCAGGCTGTGGATGGTCCTGTCAAATCTCATATAACACGGAGCTGGTTACAGAACGGTGTCGCCTCCTTCAGCACGGTCTGGAGCCTGACACCAGGCTGTGGATGGTCCTGTCAATTCTCATATAACAAGGAGCTGGTTACAGAACGGTGTCGCCTCCTTCAGCACGGCCTGGAGCCTGACACCAGGCTGTGGATGGTCCTGTCAAATCTGCTACAACAAGGAGCTGGTTACAGAACGGTGTCAACTCCTTCACCACGGCCTGGAGCCTGACACCAGGCTGTGGATGGTCCTGTCAAATCTGATATAACAAGGAGCTGGTTACAGAACGGTGCGCCTCCTTCTGCACGGCCTGGAGCCTGACACCTGGCTGTGGATGGTCCTGTCAAATCTGATATAACAATGTGCTGGTTACAGAACGGTGTCGCCTCCTTCAGCACGGCCTGGAGCCTGACACCAGGCTGTGGATGGTCCTGTCAAATCTGATATAACAAGGAGCTGGTTACAGAACGGTGTCGCCTCCTTTAGCACGGCCTGGAGCCTGACACCAGGCTGTGGATGGTCCTGTCAAATCTGATATAACAAGGAGCTGGTTACAGAACGGTGTCGCCTCCTTCAGCACGGCCTGGAGCCTGACACCAGGCTGTGGATGGTCCTGTCAATTCTGATATAACAAGGAGCTGGTTACAGAACGGTGTCGCCTCCTTCAGCACGGCCTGGAGCCTGACACAAGGCTGTGGATGGTCCTGTCAAATCTGCTATAACTAGGTGCTGGTTACAGAATTGTGTCGCCTCCTTCAGCACGGCCTGGAGCCTGACACCAGGCTGTGGATGGTCCTGTCAAATCTGATATAACAATGAGCTGGTTAAAGAACGGTGTGGCCTCCTTCTGCACGGCCTGGAGCCTGACACCAGACTGTGGATGGTCCTGTCAAATCTGATATAACAAGGAGCTGGTTACAGAACGGTGTCGCCTCCTTCAGCACGGCCTGGAGCCTGACACCAGACTGTGGATGGTCCTGTCAAATCTGATATAACAAGGTGCTGGTTACAGAACGGTGTCGCCTCCTTCAGCTCGGCCTGGAGCCTGACACCAGGTTGTGGATGGTCCTGTCAAATCTGATATAACAAGGAGCTGGTTACAGAACGGTGTCGCCTCCTTCAGCACGGCCTGGAGCCTGACACCAGGCTGTGGATGGTCCTGTCAAATCTGATATAACAAGGAGCTGGTTACAGAACGGTGTCGCCTCCTTCAGCACGGCCTGGAGCATGACACCAGGCTGTGGATGGTCCTGTCAAATCTGATATAACAAGGTGCTGGTTACAGAACGGTGTTGCCTCCTTCAGCACGGCCTGGAGCCTGAAACCAGGCTGTGGATGGTCCTGACAAATCTGATATAACAAGGAGCTGGTTACAGAACGGTGTCACCTCCTTCAGCGCGGCCTGGAGCCTGACACCAGGCTGTGGATGGTCCTGTCAAATCTGATATAACAAGGAGCTGGTTACAGAACGGTGTCGCCTCCTTCAGCACGGCCTGGAGCCTGACACATGGCTGTGGATGGTCCTGTCAAATCTGATACAACAAGGTGCTGGTTACAGAACGGCGTCGCCTCCTTCAGCACGGCATTGAGCCTGACACCAGGCTGTGGATGGTCCTGTCAAATCTGATATAACAAGGAGCTGGTTACAGAACGGTGTCGCCTCCTCCAGCACGGCCTGGAGCCTGACACCAGACTGTGGATGGTCCGCTCAAATCTGATACAACAAGGTGCTGGTTACAGAAGGGTGTCACCTCCTTCAGCACGGCCTGGAGCCTGACACCAGGCTGTGGATGGTCCTGTCAAATCTGATATAACAAGGAGCTGGTTACAGAACGGTGTCGCCTCCTTCAGCACGGCCTGGAGCCTGACACCAGGCTGTGGATGGTCCTGTCAAATCTGATACAACACGGAGCTGGTTACAGAACGGTGTCGCCTCCTTCAGCACGGCCTGGAGCCTGACACCAGGCTGTGGATGGTCCTGTCAAATCTGATATAACAAGGAGCTGGTTACAGAACGGTGTCGCCTCCTTCAGCACGGTCTGGAGCCTGACACCAGGCTGTGGATGGTCCTGTCTAATCTGATATAACAATGAGCTGGTTACAGAACCGTGTCGCCTCCTTCAACACGGCCTGGAGCCTGACACCAGGCTGTGGATGGTCCTGTCAAATCTCATATAACAAGGAGCTGGTTACAGAACGGTGTCGCCTCCTTCAGCACGGCCTGGAGCCTGACACCAGGCTGTGGATGGTCCTGTCAAAGCTGCTATAACTAGGTGCTGGTTACAGAATGGTGTCGCCTCCTTCAGCACGGCCTGGAGCCTGACACCAGGCTGTGGATGGTCCTGTCAAATCTGATATTACAATGAGCTGGTTACAGAACGGTGTCGCCTCCTTCAGCACGGCCTGGAGCCTGACACCAGACTGTGGATGGTCCTGTCAAATCTGATATAACAAGGAGCTGGTTACAGAACGGTGTCACCTCCTTCAGCACGGCCTGGAGCCTGACAACAGGCTGTGGATGGTCCTGTCAAATCTGATATAACAAGGTGCTGGTTACAGAACGGTGTCGCCTCCTTCAGCACGGCCTGGAGCCTGACACCAGGCTGTGGATGGTCCTGTCAAATCTCATATAACACGGAGCTGGTTACAGAACGGTGTCGCCTCCTTCAGCACGGTCTGGAGCCTGACACCAGGCTGTGGATGGTCCTGTCAAATCTCATATAACAAGGAGCTGGTTACAGAACGGTGTCGCCTCCTTCAGCACGGCCTGGAGCCTGACACCAGGCTGTGGATGGTCCTGTCAAATCTGCTACAACAAGGAGCTGGTTACAGAACGGTGTCAACTCCTTCAGCACGGCCTGGAGCCTGACACCAGGCTGTGGATGGTCCTGTCAAATCTGATATAACAAGGAGCTGGTTACAGAACGGTGCGCCTCCTTCAGCACGGCCTGGAGCCTGACACCAGGCTGTGGATGGTCCTGTCAAATCTGATATAACAATGTGCTGGTTACAGAACGGTGTCGCCTCCTTCAGCACGGCCTGGAGCCTGACACCAGGCTGTGGATGGTCCTGTCAAATCTGATATAACAAGGAGCTGGTTACAGAACGGTGTCGCCTCCTTTAGCACGGCCTGGAGCCTGACACCAGGCTGTGGATGGTCCTGTCAAATCTGATATAACAAGGAGCTGGTTACAGAACGGTGTCGCCTCCTTCAGCACGGCCTGGAGCCTGACACCAGGCTGTGGATGGTCCTGTCAAATCTGATATAACAAGGAGCTGGTTACAGAACGGTGTCGCCTCCTTCAGCACGGCCTGGAGCCTGACACAAGACTGTGGATGGTCCTGTCAAATCTGCTATAACTAGGTGCTGGTTACAGAATTGTGTCGCCTCCTTCAGCACGGCCTGGAGCCTGACACCAGGCTGTGGATGGTCCTGTCAAATCTGATATAACAATGAGCTGGTTAAAGAACGGTGTGGCCTCCTTCAGCACGGCCTGGAGCCTGACACCAGACTGTGGATGGTCCTGTCAAATCTGATATAACAAGGAGCTGGTTACAGAACGGTGTCGCCTCCTTCAGCACGGCCTGGAGCCTGACACCAGACTGTGGATGGTCCTGTCAAATCTGATATAACAAGGTGCTGGTTACAGAACGGTGTCGCCTCCTTCAGCTCGGCCTGGAGCCTGACACCAGGTTGTGGATGGTCCTGTCAAATCTCATATAACAAGGAGCTGGTTACAGAACGGTGTCGCCTCCTTCAGCGCGGCCTGGAGCCTGACACCAGGCTGTGGATGGTCCTGTCAAATCTGATATAACAAGGAGCTGGTTACAGAACGGTGTCGCCTCCTTCAGCACGGCCTGGAGCCTGACACCAGGCTGTGGATGGTCCTGTCAAATCTGATATAACAAGGAGCTGGTTACAGAACGGTGTCGCCTCCTTCAGCACGGCCTGGAGCCTGACACCAGGCTGTGGATGGTCCTGTCAAATCTGATATAACAAGGTGCTGGTTACAGAACGGTGTTGCCTCCTTCAGCACGGCCTGGAGCCTGAAACCAGGCTGTGGATGGTCCTGACAAATCTGATATAACAAGGAGCTGGTTACAGAACGGTGTCACCTCCTTCAGCGCGGCCTGGAGCCTGACACCAGGCTGTGGATGGTCCTGTCAAATCTGATATAACAAGGAGCTGGTTACAGAACGGTGTCGCCTCCTTCAGCACGGCCTGGAGCCTGACACCAGGCTGTGGATGGTCCTGTCAAATCTGATATAACAAGGAGCTGGTTACAGAACGGTGTCGCCTCCTTCAGCACGGCCTGGAGCCTGACACCAGGCTGTGGGTGGTCCTGTCAAATCTGATAGAACAAGGAGCTGGTTACAGAACGGTGTCACCTCCTTCAGCGCGGCCTGGAGCCTGACACCAGGCTGTGGATGGTCCTGTCAAATCTGATATAACAAGGAGCTGGTTACAGAACGGTGTCGCCTCCTTCAGCACGGCCTGGAGCCTGACACCAGGCTGTGGATGGTCCTGTCATATCTGATATAACAAGGAGCTGGTTACAGTACGGTGACACCTCCTTCAGCACGGCCTGGAGCCTGACACCAGGCTGTGGATGGTTCTGTCAAATCTGATATAACAAGGAGCTGGTTACAGAACGGTGTCGCCTCCTTCAGCACGGCCTGGAGCCTGACACCAGGCTCTGGATGGTCCTGTCAAATCTGATATAACAAGGAGCTGGTTAAAGAACGGTGTCGCCTCCTTCAGCGCGGCCTGGAGCCTGACACCAGGCTGTGGATGGTCCTGTCAAATCTGATATAACAAGGAGCTGGTTACAGAACGGTGTCGCCTCCTTCAGCACGGCCTGGAGCCTGACACCAGGCTGTGGATGGTCCTGTCAAATCTGATATAACAATGTGCTGGTTACAGAACAGTGTCGCCTCCTTCAGCACGGCCTGGAGCCTGACACCAGGCTGTGGATGGTCCTGTCAAATCTGATATAACAAGGTGCTGGTTACAGAACGGTGTCGCCTCCTTCAGCACGGCCTGGAGCCTGACACCAGGCTGTGGATGGTCCTGTCAAATCTGATATAACAAGGAGCTGGTTACAGAACGGTGTCGGCTCCTTCAGCACGGCCTGGAGCCTGACATCAGGCTGTGGATGGTCCTGTCAAATCTGATATAACAAGGAGCTGGTTCCAGAACGGTGTCACCTCCTTCAGCACGGCCTGGAGCCTGACACCAGGCTGTGGATGGTCCTGTCAAATCTGATACAACAAGGAGCTGGTTACAGAACGGTGTCGCCTCCTTCAGCACGGCCTGGTGCCTGACACCCGGCTGTGGATGGTCCTGTCAAATCTGATACAACAAGGTGCTGGTTACAGAACGGTGTCACCTCCTTCAGCACGGCCTGGAGCCTGACACCAGGCTGTGGATGGTCCTGTCAAATCTGATATAACAAGGAGCTGGTTACAGAACGGTGTCACCTCCTTCAGCACGGCCTGGAGCCTGACACCAGGCTGTGGATGGTCCTGTCAAATCTGATATAACAAGGAGCTGGTTACAGAACGGTGTCACCTCCTTCAGCACGGCCTGGAGCCTGACACCAGGCTGTGGATGGTCCTGTCAAATCTGATATAACAAGGAGCTGGTTACAGAACGGTGTCGCCTCCTTCAGCACGGCCTGGAGTCTGACACCAGGCTGTGGATGGTCCTGTCAAATCTGCTATAACTAGGTGCTGGTTACAGAACGGTGTCGCCTCCTTCAGCACGGCCTGGAGCCTGACACCAGGCTGTGGATGGTCCTGTCAAATCTGATATAACAAGGAACTGGTTACAGAACGGTGTCGCCTCCTTCAGCACGGCCTGGAGCCTGACACCAGGCTGTGGATGGTCCTGTCAAATCTGCTATAACTAGTTGCTGGTTACAGAACGGTGTCGCCTCCTTCAGCACGGCCTGGAGCCTGACACCAGGCTGTGGATGGTCCTGTCAAATCTGATATAACAAGGTGCAGGTTACAGAACGGTGTCGCCTCCTTCAGCACGGCCTGGAGCCTGACACCAGGCTGTGGATGGTCCTGTCAAATCTGATATAACAAGGAGCTGGTTACAGAACGGTGTCGCCTCCTTCAGCACGGCCTGGAGCCTGACACCAGTCTGTGGATGGGCCTGTAAGGGGCTGTTAACGTCACAGTTCCATTGTTCGTTTCTGCATCCGGAATTTAAAAACCCGTCTCAGTAATGGTGACCGTTACACTGCGGGGGTTTGAGGCAACACTGCAGGGGCTCCTTGTATCACACGAAAGGGGATTATAGAGAAAAAGTAAATGGTTAACTAGACACAGCATAGAGGTCTCTGAAACAGCTTTTTAATTGGGGGCTCCCGGATCCACACTGCCTGTCCCCTGCTCCCAGGGATTATTGAGCAGTAAATGGTTAACTGTATACTGTCACAGGGTGTAGCACAATCAATCACTCACGAGACGAGAGGAGATGAGGAGTCGAACGATGGCTTTATTACGTTGACTTGTTCCCCAGCAGCACAGTTACAGAATGCTGCTGCTGGGAGAACCTGGGCTCTTATGCTCCGCATTACTGGGTGGAGCCAGCAGGTGGCTGATCCAATCGGGACCCAGTGTCTATCCACCAATAGCCTTTCGGCCTCACAGGGTACCTTAATACCCCTAATACATAGCACCACATTCACCCCTTGTTGAAAAAGAACCCGGCGGGGTCGTGGGCCGTATGGTGGTCGGTATTTACAGAGTCGGTATCTATGATGCCGCTAACACGGCGGTTATGCTCCGATTTCTTGCTTTACGATACTGATTCGATGAGTCGAATGGGTTCCCTGGTCGTCCTAACCGATCGGCTTAGCCCCGGTGGTGATGCAGGTGCTGGTTCGGGCCCCGTCGTCTCTGGGAACGTCGCAATTCCTCTCCCCGCTCCAATATCCCTATTCGGACCGGGGGAAGGACCAATCCACCCGGGAAGGGGGCGGCTGTGGGATGCGCCGGTGGGAGGGAGGGGGTGATTGGTGTTGGGGGGGGGGTGGAGCTACAGAGGGGGTGATTGGTGTTGGGGGGGGGGGTGGAGCTCCAGAGGGGGTGACTGGTGTTGGGGGGGTTGTGTGCATCTCCAGAGGGGGGCGGCTGTGGGATGCGCCGGTGGGAGGGAGGGTGTGTGTGGAGCTCCGGCGGGTGCCAGGTCCCTCAGGGAGACCGTGTCCTGTCGCCGTCGGGGTACGCCACGCAGGCGTATTGAGGGTTCGCGTGGAGGAGATGAACCCTCTCGACCAACGCGTCCGATTTGTGCGTCCGCACATGTTTTCGGAGCAGGATGGGTCCCGGGGCTGCCAACCAGGTCGGAAGTGAGGTTCCGGAAGAGGACTTCCTAGGGAAGACAAGGAGGAGTCCCTGAGGTGTTTGATTTGTTGTTGTACAAAGCAGCGACCGGATGGGGTGGAGGGCGTCCGGGAGGGCTTCCTGCAGCGGGAGACTGGGAGATTCCTGGACCGTGGGGCCAGCAGGGCGGGTTTCCAGACCGTTCCGTTCTCCCTCTCTACCTGACGAGTCCCCCGGGGGTTGTAACTGGTCATCCTGCTCGAGGCGATGCCCTTGCTGAGCAGGAATTGACGCAGTTCATTGCTCATGAAGGAGGGCCCCTATCGCTATGTATGTAGGTGGGGAAACCGAATAGTGTAAAGATGGTGGTGAGGGCTCTAATGACCGTGGCCACGGTCATTTCGGGACAGGGAATAGCTAATGGTAACAGGGAGTACTTGTCAATCACGTTCAGGAAGTACTAGTTGCGGTGGGTAGAGGGGAGGGGGCCTTTGAAGTCCAGACTGAGGCGCTCAAAGGGACGGGAAGCCTTTATCACATGTGCTTTCTCTGGCCTGGAGAAGTGTGTTTTGCGCTCTGCGCAGATTTGGCAGTTCCTGGTGGCTGTCCCGACCTCCTCGATGGAGTAGGGCAGGTTGCGGGTCTTTACGAAGTGATAGAACCGGGTGACCCCCGGGTGGTAGAGGTCCTCGTGGAGGGTTCAGAGACGGTCCACTTGTGCGTTGGCACATGTGCCGTGGGATAGGGGTCCAGGCGGCTCGTTCAGTTTTCCGGGACGATACAAGATCTCGGAGTTATAGGTGGAGAGTTCAATCCTCCACCGCAGGATCTTGTCGTTCTTGATCTTGCCCCGCTGTGCATTTTCGAACATAAAGGCAACCGACTGTTGGTCAGTGAGGAGAGTGAATCTCCTGCCGGCCAGGTCATGCCTCCAATGCCGCACAGCTTCCACTATGGCCTGGGCCTCCTTTTCCACTGAGGAGTGGCGGATTTCTGAAGCGTGGAGGGTGCGTGAAAAGAAGGCCACGGGTCTGCCCTCTTGTTGAGTGTTGACTCCAGAGCTACGTCGGATGCATCGCTCTCGACCTGGAAGGGGAGGGACTCGTCGATGGCGTGCATCGTGGCCTTTGCGATATCCGCTTTGATGCGGCTGAAGGCCTGGCGGGCCTCTGTCGACAGGGGAAAGACCGTGAACTAAATTAGCGGACGGGCCTTGTCCGCGTAGTTGGGGACCCACTGGGTGTAACAAGAGAAAAAGCCCAGGCAGCGTTTCAGGGCCTTGGAGCAGTGAGGGAGGGGGAACTCCATGAGGGGGCGCATGCGTTCGGGGTCTGGGCCTATCACTCCATTTCGCACTACATAGCCGAGGATGGCTCGACGGTCGGGGCTAAACATGCATTTAGAACATAGAACATAGAACGATACAGCGCAGTACAGGCCCTTCGGCCCACGATGGTGCACCAACATGGGAAATCAAAAAACAAAAGCCATCTAACCTACACTATGCCAGTATCATCCATATGCTTATCTAATAAACTTTTAACTGCCCTCAATGTTGGCAAGTTCACTCCTACTGCAGGTGGGGCATTCCACGGCCTCACCACTCTTTGCGTAAAGGACCTACCTCTGACCTCTGTCCTATGTCTATTACCCCTTAGTTTAAGGCTATGTCCCCTCGTGCTAGCCATTTCCATCCGCGGGAGAAGGCTCTCACTGTCCACCCTATCTAACCCCCTGATCATTTTGTATGCCTCTATTAAGTCTCCTCTTAACCTTCTTCTCTCTAACGAAAACAACCTCAAGTCCATCAGCCCTTCCTCATAAGATTTTCCCTCCATACCAGGCTACGTCCTGGTAAATCTCCTCTGCACCCGCTCCAAACCTTCCACATCCTTCCTCTCATGAGGTGACCAGAACTGTACGCAATACTCCAAATGCGGCCGTACCAGAGTTTTGTACAGCTGCAACTTGACCTCATGACTCCGGAACTCAATCCCTCTACCAATAAAGGCCAACACTCCACAGGCCTTCTTCACAACCATATCAACCTGGGTGGCAACTTTCAGGGATCGATGTACATGGACACCGAGATCCCTCTGCTCATCCACATTTCCAAGAATTTTACCATTAGCCAAATATTCCGCATTCCTGTTATTCCTTCCAAAGTGAATCACCTCACACTTCTCTACATTAAACTCCATTTGCCACCTCTCAGCCCAGCTCTGCAGCTTATCTATGTCCCTCTGTAACCTGCAACATCCTTCCGCACTGTCGACAGCACCACCGACTTTAGTGTTGTATGCAAATTTACTCCCCCACCCTTCTCCGCCTTCCTCTAGGTAATTTATAAAAATGACAAACAGCAACGGCCCCAGAACAGATCCTTGTGATACGCCACTTGTAACTGAACTCCATTCTGAACATTTCCCATCAACCACCACCCTCTGTCTTCTTTCAGCTAGCCAATTTCTGATCCACATCTCTGAATCACCCTCAATCCCCAGCCTCCGTATTTTCTGCAATAGACTACCGTGGGGAACCTTATCAAACGCTTTGCTGAAATCCATATACACCACATCAACTGCTCTACCCTCATCTACCTGTTCAGTCACCTTCTCAAAGAACTCGATAAGGTTTGTTAGGCATGACCTACCCTTCACAAAGCCATGCTGACTATCCCTCATCATATTATTCCTATCTAGATGATTATAAATCTTGTCTCTTATAATCCCCTCCAAGACTTTACCCACAACAGACGTGAGGCTCACCGGTCTATAGTTGCCCGGGTTGTCTCTGCTCCCCTTTTTTAACAAAGGGACCACTTTTGCTATCCTCCAGTCCTCTGGCACTATTCCTGTAGCCAATGATGACATAAAAATCAAAGCCAAAGGCTTAGCAATCTCTTCCCTGCCCTCCCAGAGAATCCTAGGATAAATCCCATCAGGCCCCGAGGACTTATCTATTTTCAGCCTGTCCAGAATTGCCAACACCTCTTCCCTACGTACCTCAATGCTATCTATTCTAATAGCCTGGGTCTCAGAATTCTCCTCCACAACATTCTCTTTTTCCTGAGTGAATACTGACGAAAAATATTCATTTAGTAGCTCGCCTATCTGTTCAGACTCCACACACAACTTCCCATCCCTGTCCTTGACTGGTCCTACTCTTACCTTAGCCATTCTTTTATTCCTGACATACCTATAGAAAGCTTTTGGGTTTTCCTTGATCCTACCTGCCAAATACTTCTCATGTCCCCTCCTTGCTCGTCTTAGCTCTCTCTATAGATCCTTCCTCGCTACCTTGTAACTATCAAGCGCCCCAACTGAAACTTCACACAGGCCTCCTTCTTCCTCTTAACAAGAGATTCCATTTCTTTGGTAAACCACGGTTCCCTCGCTCGATGCCTTCCTCCCTGCCTGACGGTATGTACTTATCAAGAACACGCAGTAGCTGTTCCTTGAACAAGCTCCACTTATCCAGTGTGCCCAACACTTGCAGCCTACTTCTCCAACCTACCCCTCCCAAGTCATGTCTAATGGCATCATAATTGCCCTTCCCCCAGCTATAACTCTTGCCCTGCGGGGTATACTTATCCATTTCCATCACTAACGTAAACGTCACCGAATTATGGTCACTGTCCCCAAAGTGCTCAACTACCTCCAAATCTAACACCTGGTGTTTCTCCCTGTTGTATGTGAGATTCAGGGCGTTTGCGGTCTGGAGGAATTTGCGGAGGTTGGCGTCGTAGTCCTGCTGGTCGTGGTCGCAGATGATGATGTTGTCGAGGTACGGGAACATGGCCCGCAAACCGTCCCGGTCAACCATTCGGTCCATCTCCCGTTGGAAGAACGCGACCCTGTTAGTGACTCCGAATAGAGCCCTTAAAAAGTGATAGAGCCGCCCATCTGCTTCAAAAGCAGTGTATTTGCGGTCGCTCGAGCGGATGGGGAGCTGATGGTAGGCGGACTTAAGGTCCACGGTGGAAAAGACCTTGTGCTGTGCAATCCGATTGACCATGTCGGATATGCGGCGGAGAGGGTACGCATCCAGCTGCGTGTATCTATTGATGGTCTGACTATAGTCTACGACCATCCTCTGCTTCTCCCCGGTCTTTACAACTACCCCCTGAGCTCTCCAGGAACTATTGCTGGCCTGGGTTATGCCTTCCCTCAGCAGCCGCTGGATTCTGACCGGATAAATGTCCGGTCCTGGGCTCTGTACCGTCTGCTCCTAGTGGCGACTGGTTTGCAATCCGGGGTGAGGTTCGCAATCAGGGACGGTGGGTCGACCTTGAGGGTTGACCTTGCCTTCATTGGCCGGGGCATTGAGTATAAGAATTGGCAAGTCATGTTGCAGTTGTATAGAACCTTAGTTAGGCCACACTTGGAGTATAGTGTTCAATTCTGGTCGCCACACTACCAGAAGGATGTGGAGGCTTTAGAGAGGGTGCAGAAGAGATTTACCAGAATGTTGCCTGGTATGGAGGGCATAAGCTATGAGGAGCGATTGAATAAACTCGGTTTGTTCTCACTGGAACGAAGGAGGTTGAGGGGAGACCTGATAGAGGTATACAAAATTATGAGGGGCATAGACAGAGTGGATAGTCAGAGGCTTTTCCCCAGGGTAGAGGGGTCAATTACTAGGGGGCATAGGTTTAAGGTGAGAGGGGCAAGGTTTAGAGTAGATGTACGAGGCAAGTTTTTTACGCAGAGGGTAGTGGGTGCCTGGAACTCACTACCGGAGGAGGTAGTGGAAGCAGGGACGATAGGGACATTTAAGGGGCATCTTGACAAATATATGAATAGGATGGGAATAGAAGGATACGGACCCAGGAAGTGTAGGAGATTGCAGTTTAGTCGGGCAGTATGGTCGGCACGGGCTTGGAGGGCCGAAGGGCCTGTTCCTGTGCTGTACATTTCTTTGTTCTTTGTTCTTTGTTGCGAGGCCGCAGAAAGTGAGTGGAGGTACAGGGCCGTCAAATTTAAACGTTAAACTCTGGAGGTTACACTGAAAATCCAACCCCAGGAGTGTGGCAGCGCAGAGGTGGGGAAGGACGTAAAGCCGGTAGTTCTTGAACTCCCTCCCCTGCACCGTGAGGTTCGCGATGCAGAACCCTTTGATCTGTACGGAATGGGATCCTGCTGCCAGAATTTTCTTTTGATTACTCGGGTGGATTGGAAGGGAACAGCGTCTTACCGTATCGGGATGTATAAAACTCTCCGTGCTCCCAGAGTCGATCAGGCAGGGTGTCTTGTACCCGTTTATAAATCCTGTTGTTGCTGTTTGGAGCCTTCGGGGCCGCGACTGGCCCAGGGTCACAGAAGCCAGTCGTAGTTGCTGCATTGGGGCGTTTTCTTCAGGCCCCGTGGGGCCGTCCATCCCGGGGTCCTTAGCCGTCAGCCAAGATGGCGGCGTCCACGGGTCGCACACGGTCGGGGCTGGACAAGGTGGCGCTGCCCATGGATCGCACGTTGTCGCAGGAGTACAAAATGACGGCGCCCATCCCTCCCGCATGGTGTCCGGGACCCAAGATGGCGGCGCCGGTTGGCCGCACATGGATCGCTGAGGGGGGGGGGAATGAGTTTGGGGTTCTCCCCTGGAGATTACGGCGACCCCCCGGGCCTGGCACAATGCTGCAAAGTGCCCCTTTTTGCCGCACCCTTTACAGAGGACTGAGCGGGCCGGGCAGCGCAGTCGGGGGTGTTTCCCCTGCCCACAAAAGTAGCAGCGGGCCCCCCCCGGGTGATCTGCCGCTCTGGCAGTGCAGGCCTGCGGGGGGACGGGGTGTCCCGGGGGTTCGGTCGTGGTGGGGGTCCACAGTGCCCAAGGGGTTGTCGCGCGGTCGGGGCACGGGTGTTCTCCGATGCCACATCGAACGAGGCCGCGAGGGCCCGTGCCTCTTTGAGGCCTAGTGCGTCTCTCTCCAGCCATCGCTGGTTCTCAGACCAGCAGCTCTGTGTGTTCGTTAGCCGAAACCGATGGGCAGTTACAGTTTCTCCCCAGTGTTAACAGCGCACTGTAGAATTCGTCCAGCGATTCCCCGGGGATTTGCCGTCTCATCGCGAGCTGGTGGCGTGTGTAGACCTGGTTGACGGGGCTGACGTAGATTCCTCTCAGCATGGCGATCGCCGTCGGGGAAGCGTCCGCGTCCTCTGTGAGAGTGTAGATTTCCGGGCTCACCCTGGCAGGACCTGCAGTTTCTGGTCTTCTGTAGTCATGCAGATGCCCGTTCGGAGGTATCCTTCGAACCACGCTAGCCAGTGTTTAAAAGTGCCCGCTGAGTTTGCCACGTGGGGGCTGATTCGCAGACACTCCGGAGTGAGTAGGAGCTCCATGTACTTTAAGTCTGCGTAATAAATTGTAGCACAATCAATCAGTCACGAGACGAGACGAGAAGGAGTCGAACGATGGCTTTATTACGCAGACTTGTTCCCCAGCAGCACAGTTACAGAATGCGGCTGCTGGGAGAACCCGGGCTCTTATACTCCGCCTTAATGGGTGGAGCCAGTAGGTGGCTGATCCACTCGGGACCCAGCGTCTATCCACCAATAGCCTTTCGACATCACAGGGTACCTTAATATCCCTAATACATACCACCACACAGAGGTGTCTGAAACAGCTTTTTAATTGGGGGCTCCCGAGGCCACACTGCCTGTCCCCTGCTCCCAGGGATTATTGAGCAGTAAATGATTAACTATAGACAGCACAGATGTCTCTGAAACAGCATTTCAATTGGGGGCTCCCGAGGCCACACTGCCTGACCCCTGCTCCCAGGGATTATTGAGCAGTAAATGGTTAACTATATAACAGGCGCAGAGGTCTCTGAAACAGCTTTTTAATTGTGGGCTCCCGGACCACACTGCCTGTCCCCAGCACCCAGGGATTATTGAGCAGTAAATGGTTAGCTATATACAGCACAGAGTTAACTGAAACAGCTTTTTCATTGGGGCTCCCGAGACAACACTGCCTGTCCACTGCTCCCAGGGATTATTTAGCAGTAAATGGTTAACTATATACAGGCACAGAGGTCTCTGAAACTGCTTTTTAATTGGGGGCTCCCGAAGCCACACTGCCTGTCCCCTGATCCCATGGATTATTGAGAAGTAAATGATTAATATTTACAGCACAGAGGTCTCTGAAACAGCTTTTTAATTGGGGGCTCCCGAGGCAACACTGCCTGTCCCCCGCTCCCAGGGATTATTGAGCAGTAAATGGTTAACCATAAACAGCACAGAGGTCTCTGAAACAGCTTTTAAGTGGGGGCTCCCGGAACCACACTGCCTGTCCCCTGCTCCCAGGGATTATTGAGCAGTAAATGGTTCACTATATACAGGCGCAGAGGTCTCTGAAACAGCTTTTTAGTTGGGGGCTCCTTGACCGCACTGCCTGTTCCCTCCTCCCAGGGATTATTGAGCAGTAGATGGTAAACTATATACAGCACAGAGTATCAAAAACACCTTTTAAACTGTGGGCTCCCGAGGCCACACTCCCTGTCCCCTGCACCCAGGGATTATTGAGCAGTAAATGGTTAACTATATAGAGGCACAGAGGTCTCTGAAACAGCTTTTTAATTGGGGGCTCCCGAGGCCTCACTGCCTGTTCCCTGCACCCAGCGAATATTGAGCAGTAAATGGTTAACTAGAGACAGGCACAGAGGTCTCTGAAACAGCTTTTTAATTGGGGGCTCCCGGACCACACTGCCTGTCCCCTCCTCCCGGGGATTATTGAGCAGTATATGGTTAATCATATACAGCACAGACGTCTCTGAAACAGCTTTTTAATTGTGGCTCACGGACCACACATCATGTTCCCTGCTCCCAGGGCTTATTGAGAAGCAAATGGTTAACTATATACAGGCACAGAGGTCTCTGAAACAGCTTTTTAATTGGGGGCTCCCGTGGCCCCACTGCCTGTCCCCTGCTCCCATGGATTATTGAGCAGTAAATGGTTAACTACATACAGCACAGAGGTCTCTGAAACAGCTTTTTAATTGGGGGCTCGCGGACCACACTGCCTGTCCCCTGCTCCCAGGGATTATAGAGCAGTAAAGGGTTAAATATATACAGCACAGAGGTCACTGAAACTACTTTTTAATTGGGGGCTCCCGAGGCCACACTGCCTGTCCCCTGCTCCCAGGGATTATTGAGCATTAAATGGTTAACTATATACAGCACAGAGGTCTCTGAAATAGCTTTTTAATTGGGGGCTCCCGGACAACACTGCCTGTCCCCTGATCCCAGGGATTATTGTGCAGCAAATGGTTAACTATATACAGCACAGAGTTCTCTGAAACACCTGTTTAACTGGGGGCTCCCGGAGCCACACTGCCTGGCCCCTGCTCCCAGGGATCATTGAGCAGTAAATGGTGAACTATATACAGCACATAGTATCTGAAACACCTGTTTAACTCGGGGCTCCCGAGGCCACACTGCCTGTCCCCTGCTCCCAGGGATTATTGAGCAGTAAATGGTTAACCATAAACAGCACAGAGGTCTCTGAAACAGCTTTTTAATTGAAGGCTCTCGAGGCCACACTGCCTGTCCTCTGCTCCCAGGGATTATTGAGAAGATAAATGGGCAACTATATACAGCGCAGAGGTCTCTGAAACAGCTTTTTAACTGGGGGCTCCCGAGGCCACACTTCCTGTCCCCTACTCCCAGGGATTATTGAGCAGTAAATGGTTAACCATAGGATTATTGAGCAGTAAATGGTTAACTCTCTACAGGCGCAGAGGTCTCTGAAACAGCTTTTAAATTGGGGGCTCCCGAGGCCACACTGCCTGTCCCCTGCTCCCAGGGATTATTGAGAAGTAAATGGTTAACTATATACAGCACAGACGTCTCTGAAACAGCTTTTTAATTGGGGGCTCGCAAGGCCACACTGCCTGTCCCCTGCTCCCAGGGATTATTGAGAAGTAAATGGTTAACTATATACAGCACAGACGTCTCTGAAACAGCTTTTTAATTGGGGGCTCGCAAGGCCACACTGCCTGTCCCCTGCTCCCAGGGATTATTGAGCAGTAAATGATTAACTATATACTGGCACAGAGGCCTCTGAAACAGCTTTTTATTTGGGGGCTCCCGTGGCCACACTTCCTGTGCCCTGCTCCCAGGGATTATTGAGCAGTAAATGGTTAACTATATACAGCACAGAGTATCTGAAACAGCTTTTTAATTGGGGGCTCCCAAGGCCACACTGCCTGTCCCCTACTCCCAGGGATTATTGAGCAGTAAATGGTTAACCATAGGATTATTGAGCAGTAAATGGTTAACTCTCTACAGGCGCAGAGGTCTCTGAAACAGCTTTTTAATTGGAGCTCCCGAGGCCACACTGCCCTTCCTCTGCTCCCAGGGATTATTGAGCAGTAAATGGTTAACTATATACAGCACAGAGGTTTCTGAAACAGCTTTTTAATTGGGGGCTCCCGAGGCCACACTGCCTGTCCCCTGCTCCCAGGGATTATTGAGAAGTAAATGGTTAACTATATACAGCACAGAGGTCTCTGAAACAGCTTTTTAATTGGGGGTTCCCGAGGCCACACTGTCTGTCCCCTGCTCCCAGGGATTATTGAGCAGTAAATGGTTAACTATATACAGCACAGAGGTCTCTGAAACAGCTTTTTAATTGGGGGTTCCCGAGGCCACACTGTCTGTCCCCTGCTCCCAGGGTTTATTGAGCAGTAAATGGTTAACTATATACAGGCACAGAGGCCTCTGAAACAGCTTTTTATTTGGGGGCTCCCGTGGCCACACTTCCTGTGCCCTGCTCCCAGGGATTATTGAGCAGTAAATGGTTAACTATATACAGCACAGAGTATCTGAAACAGCTTTTTAATTGGGGGCTCCCAAGGCCACACTGCCTGACCCCTACTCCCAGGGATTATTGAGAAGTAAATGGTTAACTGTACACAGCACAGAGGTCACTGAAACAGCTTTTTAATTGTGGTCTCCCGAGGCCACACTGCCAGTCCCCTGCTCCCAGGGATTATTGAGCAGTAAACGTTTAAATACGTACAGCACAGAGGTCTCTGAAACAGCTTTTTAATTGGAGGCTCCCGAGGCCACACTGCCTGTCCCCTGCTCCCAGGGATTATTGAGCAGTAAATGGTTAACTATATACCACCGGGAAACTGGGAGATCCTTGTACCGTAGGGCCAGTAGGACGGTCATCCAGACCGTGCCATTCCCCCTCTCTACTTGCCCGATGCCCCGGGGGTTGTAGCTGGTCGCCCTGCTCGAGGCTATGCCCTTGCTGAGCAGGAACTGGCGCAGCTCGTCACTCATGAAGGAGGACCCCCTGTCGCTATGGATATATGCGGGGCAACCGAACAGTGTGAATATGGTGCCAAGGGCTTTAATGACTGTGGCCGCTGTCATGTCGGGGCAGGGGATGGCGAAGGGGAAACGCGAGTACTTGTCCACCACATTCAGGAAGCATGTGTTGCGGTCGCTGGAGGGGATGGGCCCTTTGAAATCCAGACTGAGGTGTTCAAAGGGGCGGAAGCCTTGATCAGGTGCGCTCTATCCGGCCTGAAAAAGTGCAGTTTGCACCTCACGCAGATGTGGCAGTTCCTGGTGACTGTACGGACCTCCTCCACAGAGTAGGGGAGGTTGCGTCACTTTATAAAATGGTAGAACCGAGTGACCCCCGGGTGGCAGAGGTCCTCGTGGAGGGTTTGGAGACGGTTAATTTGTGCGTTGGCACATGTGCCGCGGGATAGGGCATCGGACGGCTCGTTCAGCTTTCCGGGACGGTACAAGATCTCGTAGTTGAAGGTGGAGAGCTCGATCCTCCACCTTAAGATCTTGTCATTTTTAATTTTGCCCCGCTGTGCATTATCGAACATGAAAGCTACCGACCGTTGGTCGGTGAGGAGAGTGAATCTCCTGCCGGCCAGGTAATGCCTCCAATGTCGCACAGCTTCCACTATGGCTTGGTCTTCCTTTTCCACTGAGGAGTGGCGGATTTCTGAGGCGTGGAGGGTTCGGGAGAAAAAGGCCACGGGTCTGCCCGCTTGGTTAAGGGTGGCCGCCTGAGCTACATCGGAGGCGTCGCTCTCGACCTGGAAGGGGAGGGACTCGTCGATGGCGCGCATCGTGGCCTTTGCGATATCCGCTTTGATGCGGCTGAAGGCCAGGCAAGCCTCTGTCGACAGGGGGAAGGCGTGGTCTGTATTAGGGGGCGGGCCTTGTCTGCGTACTGGGGGACCCACTGGGCGTCGTATGAAAAGAACCCCAAGCAGCGTTTCAGGGCTTTGGAGCAGTGGGGGAGGGGAAACTCCATGAGGGGGCGCATGCGTTCGGGGTCGGGGCCTATTATCCCATTGCGCACTACGTATCCCAGGATGGCCAACCCAGCAGCACAGTTACAGAATGCGGCTGCTGGGAGAACCCGGCCTCTTATACTCCACCCTACTGGGTGGAGCCAGTAGGCGGCTGATCCACTCGGGACCCAGCGTCTATCCACTAATAGCCTCTTGGCAACACAGGGTACCGCAATACCCCTAATACATACCACCACAGGGGGCTAGTGTGTGTATGGGAGGGTTAGTGTGTGTGTGGGGGTGTTAGTGTGTGTGGGTGGGAAGGGTAATGTGTGCCTGGGGGAAGGCTGGGTTGAGTGTGTATGAGGGTTAGTGTGTGTGTGGGCGGTTTAGTGCGTGTGTGGGGTGGGTTAGTGTGTATGGGGTGGTTAGTGTGTTTGGGTGGGGGGTTAGTATGTGTGTGGGGGATTAGTGTATGTGTGAAGGGGGTTAGTGTTTGTGGGAGGGTTAGTGTGTGTGGGAGGGTTAGTGTGTGTGTGGGAGGGTTAGTGCGTGTGTGGGGTGGGTTAGTGTGTATGGGGGGGTTAGTGTGTTCGGGTGGGGGGTTAGTATGTGTGTGGGGGATTAGTGTATGTGTGAGGGGGGTTAGTGTGTGTGGGAGGGTTAGTGAGTGTGGGAGGGTTAGTGTGTGTGTGGGAGGGTTAGTGTGTGCATTGGGTGTGATTAGTGCATGTGTGTGTGGTTCGTGTGTGTGGGGGGTTTAGTTTGTGTGTGGGGTGGTTAGTGTGTGGGGGTGTCAGTGTGTGTGGGTGGGTTAATGTGTGTGTGTGTGGGTGTGGTGGGGGTTATAGTGTGTGAGTGTGTGAGGGGGGCTAGTGTGTGTGGGGGGTTTAGTTTGTGTGTGGGGTGGTTAGTGTGTGGGGGTGTCAGTGTGTGTGGGTGGGTTAATGTGTGTGTGTGTGGGTGTGGTGGGGGTTATAGTGTGTGAGTGTGTGAGGGGGGCTAGTGTGTGTGGGGGGTTTAGTTTGTGTGTGGGGTGGTTAGTGTGTGGGGGTGTCAGTGTGTGTGGGTGCGTTAATGTGTGTGTGTGTGGTGGGGGTTATAGTGTGTGAGTGTGTGAGGGGGGTTAGTGTGTGTGGGGCGGGTTTAGTGTGTTTGTTGGGGAGGTTAGTGTGTGTGGGGTTAGTGGGTGTGTAGTGGGGATGTTAGTGTGTGAGGGGGTGTTAGTGTGTGTGGGGGGTGTTAGTGTGTGTGTTTATTTGGGGGGGTTAGTGTGTGTGGGGGGGTTAGTGTGTGAGGGGGTTAGTGTGTGTGGGGCGGGTTTAGTGTGTTTGTTGGGGAGGTTAGTGTGTGTGGGGTTAGTGTGTGTGTAGTGGGGATGTTAGTGTGTGAGGGGGTGTTAGTGTGTGTGGGGAGGTTAGTGTGTGTGGGGTTAGTGTGTGTGTAGTGGGGATGTTAGTGTGTGAGGAGGTGTTAGTGTGTGTGAGGGAGGGTTAGTGTGTGTGTTTATTTGGGGGGGTTAGTGTGTGGGGGGGTGTTAGTGTGTGAGGGGGCTAGTGTGTGTGAGGTGTGGGGATTAATGTGTGTGTGGGGGGTTAGTATGTGTGTTTGTGTGGCGGGGGTGGTTAGTGTGTGTGAGGGAGGGTTAGTGTGTGTGGGGGGTTAATTTGTGTGGGGGTTAGTGTGTGTGAGGAGTTGGGATTAATGTGTGTGTGGCGGGTTAGTATGTGTGTTAGTGTGTGTGGGGGGGGGTTAGTGTGTGTGAGGGAGGGTTAGTGTGTGTGGGGGGTTAGTGTGAGTGGGGGGTTAGTGTGTGTGAGGGAGGGTTAGTGTGTGTGGGGGGTTAGTGTGTGTGTGGTGGGGGTTAGTGTGTGTGAGGGAGGGTTAGTGTGTGTGTGGTGGGGGTTAGTGTGTGTGAGGGAGGGTTAGTGTGTGTGGAGGGTTAGTGTGTGTGTAGTGGGGATGTTAGTGTGTGAGGGGGTGTTAGTGTGTGTGGGGAGGTTAGTGTGTGTGGGGTTAGTGTGTGTGTAGTGGGGATATTAGTGTGTGAGGAGGTGTTAGTGTGTGTGAGGGAGGGTTAGTGTGTGTGTTTATTTGGGGGGGTTAGTGTGTGGGGGGGTGTTAGTGTGTGAGGGGGCTAGTGTGTGTGAGGTGTGGGGATTAATGTGTGTGTGGGGGGTTAGTATGTGTGTTTGTGTGGCGGGGGTGGTTAGTGTGTGTGAGGGAGGGTTAGTGTGTGTGGGCGGTTAATTTGTGTGGGGGTTAGTGTGTGTGAGGAGTTGGGATTAATGTGTGTGTGGCGGGTTAGTATGTGTGTTAGTGTGTGTGGGGGGGTGGTTAGTGTGTGTGAGGGAGGGTTAGTGTGTGTGGGGGGTTAGTGTGAGTGGGGGGTTAGTGTGTGTGAGGGAGGGTTAGTGTGTCTGGGGGGTTAGTGTGTGTGTGGTGGGGGTTAGTGTGTGTGAGGGAGGATTAGTGTGTGTGTGGTGGGGGTTAGTGTGTGTGAGGGAGGGTTAGTGTGTGTGGAGGGTTAGTGTGTGTGAGGGAGGGTTAGTGTGTGTGGAGGGTTAGTGTGTGTGGGAGGGTTAGTGTGTGTGGGGTGGGGGAGTGTATGTGTGGGGGGTTAGTGTGGGTGGGCTGGGGGAGTGTGTGTGTGGGGGGTTAGTGTGTGTGTGGGGGGATTAGTGTGCGTGGGTGGGAGGATGAACAGTGTGGATGGGTGTTAGTGTGAGTGGGGGTGTTAGTCTGTGTGGGGGGGTAGTGTGTGTGTGGGAGGGGGTAAGTGTGTGTGGGGTGGGGTCAGTGTGTGGGTGGGTTCGTGTGTGTGGAGGGGTTAGTGTGTGTGGGGGTGGGTTAGTGTCTGTGGGGGGTTCGTATGTATGTGGTTGAGGGGGTTAGTGTGTGTGGAGGGGGTAGTGTGTGTGTGGAGGGTGGTGTGTGTGTGTGGAGGGACGTTTGAGTGTGTGTATTAGAGTCTGTGCGTGTCTGTATTTCTGTGTATATTAGTGTATCTGTGAGTATCGGTGTGTGTGTGAGAATGTGTGCATTAGTCTGTCTGTGTGAGTGTATTAGTGTCTATGTGTGTGAGTGTCTCTATTAGTGTGTGTGTGTCTGTGTATTAGTGTCTCTGTCGGTCTGTGAGCTGTGTACAAGTGTCTCTCTGTGTGTGCGTGTCTGTATTAGTGTCTGTGTGTGTGTCTGTGAATGTGTATTAGTGTCTGTGTGTGTCTGTGAGTGTGTATTAGTCTCTCTGTGTGTGCGTGTCTGTATTAGTGTCTGTGTGTATGTGAGTGTGTGGTATTGCCTCTGTGTATCAGTAAGTATGTGTATTAGTATCTGTGTGTTTGTGTTAGAGTGTTTATTAGTGCATGTGTGTGTGTGAGTGTGGGTATTAGTGTCGCTGTGTGTGTGTGTGAGTGTATGCATTAGAGTATCCCTGTGTCTGTGAGTGTGTATATTATTGTCTCTGTGTATCACTGTGTGTGTATTACTATCTGTGTCTGTGCGTTAGTGTATGTGTGTGTGTGTATTAATGCCAGTGTGTGTGTGTGTGAGTGTATGTGTGTATTGGTTCCAGTGTCTGTCTGTGAGTGCGTGTGTTATTGTCTGTGTCTGTGAGTGTTTGTATTAGTGTCTGTATGTGTGTCTGTGTGTGTGTATTAGTGTAACTATGTGTCAGTGAGTGTGTGTACTAGTGTCTCTGTGTGTGTGAGTGTGTATTAGTGTCTATGTGTGTCTGAGCGTGTGTCAGAATGTGTGCATTAGTGTCTGTTTGTGTGAGTGCATTAGTGGCTATGTCTGTGAGTGCCTCTATTAATGTGTGTGTGTTTGTGTATTAGTGTCTCTGTCGGTCTGTGAGCTGTGTACTCGTGCCTCTCTGTGTGTGAGTTGGTGTATTAGTGTATCTGTGTGTCTGTGAATGTGTATTCGTGTTAGTGTGTGTATTAGTGTCTCTGTGTGTCTGTGAGTGTGTGTTAGTGTCTTTTGGTCTGTGAGTGTCTGTATTAGTGTCTCTGTGTGTCTGTGAGTGTGTGTTAGTGTCTGTGTGTCTGTGAGTGTCTGTATTAGTGTCTCTGTGAGTGTGTGTATTAGTGTCTCTGTGTGTCTGTGAGTGTGTGTATTAGTGTCTCTGTGTGTCTGTGAGTGTGTGTTAGTGTCTGAGAGTGTCTGTATTACTGCCTCTGTATGTATGTGTATTAGTGTCTCTGTGTGTCTGTGAGTGTGTACATGACAATCTCCCTGTGTCTCTGAGTGTGTATATTGTTGTCTCTGTGTATCAGTGAGTGTCTGTATTAGTTTCTGTGTGTGTGTGTTAATATCTGGTGCCAGTGTGTGTCTGTGAGTGGGTGTATTAGTGTCTGTGTGTGTGTATTAGTGTCTGTATGTGTTTCTGTGAGTGTGTATTAGTGTCTCTGTGTGTCTGCGAGTGTGTATTAGTGTCTCTGTGTGTCTGCGAGTGTGTATTAGTGTTTCTTTGAGCCTGTAAGTGTGTATTAGTGTCTGTGAGTGTGTATATTACTGTCTCTATGCATCGTTAGAGTGTGTATTAGTATCTGGTGTGTGTGTGTTAATGTCTGTGTGTATTAGTGCCAGTTTGTGTCTGTGAGTGGGTGTATTAGTGTCTGTGTGTGTGTACTAGTGTCTGTATGTGTTTCTGTGGGTGTGTATTAGTGTCTCTGTGTGTCTGAGAGTGTGTATTAATGTTTCTTTGAGCCTGTGAGTGTGTATTAGTGCCAGCGTGTGTCTGTGAGAACATAAGAACTAGGAGCAGGAGTAGGCCATCTGGCCCCTCGAGCCTGCTCCGACATTCAATGAGATCATGGCTGATCTTTTGTGGACTCAGCTCCACTTTCCGGCCCGAACACCATCGACCTTAATCCCTTTATTCTTTAGAAAGGTATCTATCTTTATCTTAAAAACATTTAATGAAGGAGCCTCTACTGCTTCACTGGGCAAAACATTCCATGGATTCACAACCCTTTGTGTGAAGAAGTTCCTCCTAAACTCAGTCCTCAATCTACTTCCCCTTATTTTAAGACTATGCCCCCTAGTTCTGCTTTCATCCGCCAGTGGAAACAACGTGCCCGCATCTATCCTATCTATTCCCTTCATAATTTAAATGTTTCTATAAGATCAACCCTCATCCTTCTAAATTCCAACAAGTACAGTCCCAGTCTCCTCAACCTCTCCTCGTAATCCAACCCCTTCAGCTCTGGGATTAACCTAGTGAATCTCCTCTGCACATCCTCCAGTGCCAGTACGTCTTTTCTCAAGTAAGGAGACCAAAACTGAACACAATACTCTAGGTGTGGCCTCACTAACACCTTATACAATTGCAGCAGAACCTCCCTTGTCTTAAACTCCATCTCTGTAGCAATGAAGGACAAAATTCCATTTGCCTTCTTAATCACCTGTTGCACCTGAAAACCAACTTTTTGCGACTCATGCACTAGCACACCCAGGTCTCTCTGCACAGCAGCATGTTTTAATATTTTATCATTTAAATAATAATCCCTTTTGCTATTATTCCTACCAAAATGGATAACCTCACATTTGTCAACATTGTATTCCATCTGCCAGACCCTAGCCCATTCACTTAGCCTATCCAAATCCCTCTGCAGACTTCCAGTATCCTCTGCACTTTTTGCTTTACCACTGATCTTAGTGTCGTCTGCAAATTTGGACACATTGCCCTTGGTCCCCAACTCCAAATCATCTATGTAAATTGTGAACAGTTGTGGGCCCAACACTGATCCCTGAGGGACACCACTAGCTACTGATTGCCAACCAGAGATACATCCATTAATCCCCACTCTTTGCTTTCCATTAATTAACCAATCCTCTATCCATGCTACTACTTTCCCCTTAATGCCATGCATCTTTATCTTCTGCAGTAACCTTTTGTGTCGCACCTTGTCAATGGTATTCTGGAAATCCAGATATACCACATCCATTGGCTCCCCGTTATCTACCGCACTGGTAATGTCCTCAAAAATTCCACTTAATTAATTAGGCACGACCTGCCCTTTATGAACACATGCTGCGTCTGTCCAATGGGGCAATTTCCATCCAGATGCCTCGCTATTTCTTCCTTGATGATAGATTCCAGCATCTTCCCTCGTCCCGAAGTTAAGCTCACTGGCCTATAATTATCCACTTTCTGCCTACCTCCTTTTTTAAACAGTGGTGTCACGTTTGCTAATTTCCAATCCGTGTATTAGTGTCTATGTGTGTGAGTGTGCGTATTAGTGACTGTATGTGTGTCTGTAAGTGTGTATTAGTGTATCTATGTGTCGGTGAGTGAGTGTATTAGTGTGTCTGTGTGTGTGTGTTTTAATGTCTGTGTGTGTGTATCTGTGTCTCTGTGTGTGTCTTTGGGTTTGTGCATTAGTGTATGTGTGTGGCTGTGTGTGTTTGTGAGTGTGTGTGTTAGTGTCTGTCTGTGTCTTTGAGTGTGCGTATTACTATATGTGCGTGTGTGTGTATTAGTGTCTCTGTGTGTTGTGCGAGTGTGTGTTTTAGTGCATCTGCGTGCCAGTGAGTGAGTGTATTAGTGTCTGTGTGTGAGTGGTGTATGCGTGACTCTGTGTGTCTGTGTGTGTGTATTAGTGTCTCTGTGTGTGTATTTGTGTTTGTGCATTAGTATATGTGTGTGTCTGTGTGTGTGTATTAGTGTCTGTGTTTGTGTGAGTGTGTGTATTAGTTTACCTGCATGTCAGTGTGTGTGTGTATTAGTGTCTGTGTGTGAGTGGTTGTATTAGTTTCTCTGTGTGTGTGTATTAGTGTCTCTGTGTGTATCTTTGAGTTTGTGCATTAGTGCATGTGTGTGTCTGTGTGTATGTATTAGTGTATGTGAGTGTGTGCATTAGTGTCTGAGTTGTGCGAGTGAGTTGATTAGTGTCTCTGTGTGTATCTGAGACTGGGTATATTAGTGTCTCTGTGTGTCAGTGAGTGTCTGTCTTAGTGTCTGGGAGAGTGTGTGAATATTCGTGTCTCTGCGTGACTGTGAGTGTGTGTGTCAGTGTCTCTGTGTGTTTGCGAGTGTGTGTATTAGTGTCTCTGTGTGACTGTGAGTGTGTGTCTTTGTGTGTATGTGAGTGTGTGTAATTGTGTGCCTGCGAGTGTGTGTATTAGTGTCTCTGTGTGTCTGCGAATGTGTGTTAGTGTCTCTGTGTGTATGTGAGTGTCTGTGTTAGTGTCTCTGTGTGTCTGTGAGTGTGTGTTAGTGTCTCTGTGTGTATGTGAGTGTGTGTATTAGTGTCTCTGTGTGTCTGTGAGTGTGTGTATTAGTGTCTCTGTGTGTATGTGAGTGTGTGTGTTAGTGTCTCTGTGTGTCTGTGAGTGTGTGTTAGTGTCTCTGTGTGTATGTGAGTGTGTGTATTAGTGTCTCTGTGTGTATGTGAGTGTGTGTGTTATTCTCTCTGTGTGTATGTGAGTGTGTGTATTAGTGTCTCTGTGTGTCTATGAGTGTGTGTATTAGTGTCTCTGTGTGTCTGTGAGTGTGTGTATAGTGTCTCTGTGTGTATGTGAGTGTGTGTATTAGTGTCTCTGTGTGTCTGTGAGTGTGTATTAGTGTCTCGGTGTATCTGTGAGTGTGTGTATTAGTGTCTCTGTGTGTATGTGAGTGTGTGTATTAGTGTCTCTGTGTGTCTGTGAGTGTGTGTATAGTGTCTCTGTGTGTCTGCGAGTGTGTGTATTAGTGTCTCGGTGTATCTGTGAGTGTGTGTATTAGTGTCTCTGTGTGCATGTGAGTGTGTGTATTAGTGTCTCTGTGTGTCTGTGAGTGTGTGTATTAGTGTCTCGGTGTATCTGCGAGTGAGTGTATTAGTGTCTCGGTGTGTCTGTGAGTGTGTGTATTAGTGTCTCTGTGTGTCTGTGAGTGTGTGTATTAGTGTCTCTGTGCGTCTGTGAGTGTGTGTATTTGTGTTATGGGCCAGGGTTTAGAGAACCACAAAGTGTATCTTGGAGTTCCCCTGACCCACAAATTTTAATAGATTGTGTTATGGGGAGCACACGGCCCACTCTACAGTGTGGTACAGCAGAAATGGAAACGTATTTTTCGAAGCAAAACAATGTTTATTCTATAAGCTCAAGTTAACCTTTTTAAAACACACAGTAAACAACTGAGGAACCATTAATTCAAATTCAACCCCCAAAGAATACAACACTAAGTAATCCGTAAGCTGTCCTTTTGACATCCAGAAGACTTCAGACACATTTTACCAGAGGGATATTAGGTTTACATTCACTACTGAGAACATTTATAATTCTGAATTCACCAAATGATCAAGAGATAGTTTTTTCATGGCAGAGAGAACAACAGTACACCTGCTCTGTCTGGCTTCAGCTCCAACACTGATAACAAATCTAAAACACACCCTGGAGCAAACAGCCAAAATGAAAGAAAAAGCGGACAGACAGCCCATCTCCACCCAATCTCTGACATCACTGCAGTAGTAAACACCCATTCCTGTAAGGTACTTCACTATAGATATTTATATACACACCCATTTATAAACATCCATTTCTTACAGGTACTCGCACATGACAGTGTGTGTGTGTGTGAGAGTGGGTGTGCATTAGAGTCTCCATGCGCCTGTGGGTGTTTGGATGTATGTCTCTGTGTGTCTGTGAGAATGTGAATAAGTGTGTGTGTGTATTAGTGTCTCTATGTGTGTCTGTGAGTGTGTGTATTCGTGTCTCTGTGTCTGAGAGTGTGTTAGTGTCTCTGTGTGTATGTAAGTGTGTGTATTTGTGTGTCTGTGAGTGTGTATTGGTGCCTCTGTGTGTTTGTGAGTGTGTGTATTAGTGTTTCTGTGTGTCTGTGAGTGTGTGTGCTACTGTCTGTGTGAGTCTGTGAGTGTATGTATGAGTGTGTGTATTGGTGCCTCTGTTTGTCTGTGAGTGTGTGTGCTACTGTCTGTGTGAGTCTGTGAGTGTATATATTAGTGTCTCTGTGTGTGTCTGTGAGTGTGTGTATTAGTGTTTCTGTGTGTGTGTGCTAGTGTCTGTGTGAGTCTGTGATTGTGTTTATTACTGTCCCTATGTGTGTATCATTGTATCTGTGTGTGTCTGTGTGTGTGTTTTAGTGTCTCTGTGTATGTAAATGTGTATATTAGTGTCTCTAAGTGTCAGTCAGATAGTGCATTAGTGTCTCTGTATGTCTGTGAGTGTGTGCATTAGCGTGTGTGTGTGATTGTGTGTATTAGTGTCCCTGTGTGTTTCAATTCATCTATCAATGTATCTGTGTATGTCTGTGTGTGTGAGTTTTGTGTCTCTGGGTCTGTAAGTGTGTACATTAGTGTCTCTGTGTGTCAGTGAGTGTGTGAATTAGTGTCTCTGGGTGTCTGTGAGTGTGTGTATTAGTGTCTGTGTGTGACTGTGAATGTATGTATTAGTGCGCCTGTGTGTGTGTATTCGTGTCTGTGTGTGTCTGTGAGTGTGTGTATTAGTGTATCTGTGAGTGTGTATTAGTGCCTGTGGGTGAGTATGTGTATTATTTGTCTGTGTCTCTGAGTGTGTATATTACTGTCTCTATGTGTCAGTGAGTGTGTGTAATAGCGTCTGTGTGTGCGTGTGGATTAGTGTCTATGTGTGCCTGTGAGTGTGTGCATTAGTGCTTGTGTGTGAGAATATGTGTATTAGTGTGCATGTGTGTGTGTCTGAGAGTGTCTGTTTGTGTGTGTCTTTGTGTGTGTGTGTCTGAGTATGTATTAGTGTATCTGCGTGTCAGTGAGTGTGTGTATTAGTGTCTCTGTGTGTCGTTGAGTGTGGGTATTAGTGTCTGTGTGTGTGCATTAGTGTATCTTTGTGTGGCTGTGTGTGTTTATGAATTTGTGTATTCGTGCCTCTGTCTGTGTCTTTGTGTGTCTGTATTAGTGTCTATGTGTGTGAGGGTGTGTATTAATGTCTGTGTTTGTGTCTGTGAGTGTTTGTATTATTGTCTCTGTGTGAGTGTGTGTGTATTTGTGTCTCTGTGTCTGTGAGTGTGAATTAGTGTCCCTGTGTGTGTCTGTTTTGTGTGAGTGTGTGTATTAGTGTTTCTGTGTGTGAGTGTGCGTATTGCTGTCTGTGTGTTTGTCTGTGAGTGTGTGCATTAGTGTATCTGTGTGTGTGTATTAGTGTCTGTGTGTGAGTGTGTGTGTGTATTAGAGTCTCTGTTTAGGTCTGTGAGTGGATGTGTATTAGTGCATCTGTGTGTGAGATTGTGCCCATTGGTGTCTTTGTGTGTGTGAGTGAGTGTGTGTATTAGGGTCTATCTGTGTGTCTGTGAGTGTGTGTATTTGTGTTTGCGTGTGTGACTGTGTGTGTGTGTGTGTGCGTGTATCACTGTCTCTGTGTGAGTGTGGGTGTATTCGTGTCTCTGTGTCTGTGAGTGTGAATTAGTGTCCCTGTGTGTGTCTGTTTTGTGTGAGTGTGTGTATTAGTGTTTCTGTGTGTGAGTGTGCATATTGCTGTCTGTGTGTTTGTCTGTGAGTGTGTGCATTAGTGTATCTGTGTGTGTGTATTAGTGTCTGTGTGTGAGTGTGTGTGTGTATTAGAGTCTCTGTTTAAGTCTGTGAGTGGATGTGTATTAGTGCATCTGTGTGTGAGATTGTGCCCATTGGTGTCTTTGTGTGTGTGAGTGAGTGTGTGTATTAGGGTCTATCTGTGTGCCTGTGAGTGTGTGTATTTGTGTTTGCGTGTGTGACTGTGTGTGTGTGTATTACTGTCTCTGTGTGAGTGTGTATTTGTGTCCCTGTGTGTGTCTGTGAGTGTGTGTATTACTGTCTGTGTGTGTTTGCATTAGTGCTTGTGTGTATTACTGTGCGTGTGCGTGTGCCTGTGAGTATGTATTAGTGTATCTGCGTGTCAGTGCGTGTGTGTATTAGTCTATCTACAGGTCGGCGCAACATCGAGGGCTGAAGGGCCTGTACTGCACTGTAAAGTTCTATGTTCTATCTGTGTGTCTGAGAGTGTGTGTATTTGTGTGTGTGAGTGAATGGGTGTATTAGAGTCTTTGTGTGCGACTGTGTGTGTCTATTAGTTTCTGTGTGTGTATTCGTGTCTCTCTGTGTCTGTGTGTGTATGTATTAATGTCTGTGTGAGTCAGTGATTGTGTGTATTAGTGTCTTTGTGTGAGTATGTGTATTATTGTCTCTGTGCAAGTGAGTGGGTTTATCAGTGTCAGTGTGTGTGTGTGAGTGTGTATCAGTGTCAGTGTGTGTCTGTGTGTATATGTCTTTCTCTATGTGTCCGTGTGTGTGTATTAGTGTCAGTGTGTGTCTGTGAGTGTGTATATTTCTTTCTCTATGTGTCCTTGTGTGTGTATTAGTGTCAGTGTGTGTCTGTGAGTGTGCATATTTCTTTCTCTATGTGTCTGTGTGTGAATTATTGTCTGTGTGTGTGTGTATTAGTGTCTGTGTGCGTCTGTGAGTTAGTATTAGTGTATCTGCGTGTCAGTGAGTGTGTGTATTAGTGTCTCTGTGTGTCATTGAGCGTGTGTATTAGTGTCTCTGTTTCTGTGAGTGTTTGTATTAGTGTATCAGTGTCAGTGAGTGTGCGTCTTTGTGTCTGTTTGCGTGAGTGTGTGCATTAGTGTGTCTGTGAGTGTGTATTAGTGCCTTTGTGCCTGAGTATATTACTGTCTCTGTATGTGTGTGTGTGAGTGCGTTAGTGTGTGTGCGAGTGTATTACTGTCTCTGCATGTGTGTGTGTGAGTGTATTACTGTCTCTGTATGAGTGTGTGAGTGTGTTAGTCTTTGTGTGAGTGCATTACTGTCTGTGTCTGTGCGTGTGTGTGCATTATTGTGTGTGTGTGTGTTAGTATCTGTGTGAGTGTGAGTGTATTACTGTCTCTGTATGTGTGTGTGTGAGTGTATTACTGTCTCTGTATGTGTGTGTGAGTGTATTACTGTCTCTGTATGTGTGTGTGAGTGTATTACTGTCACTGTATATGTGTGTGAGTGTATTACTGTCTCTGTATGTGTTTGTGTGAGTGTGTTAGTGTCTGTGTGAGTATGCAAGTGTATTACTGCCTCTGGATGTGTGAATGTATTACTGTCTCTGTATGTGTGTGTGAGTGTATTACTGTCTCTGTATGTGCGTATGTGTGTGTTAGTGTCTGTGTGTGTGTGAGTGTATTACTGCCTCTGGATGTGTGTGTGAGTGTGTGTCAGTGTCTGTGAGTGTGAGTGTATTACTGTCTCTGTCTGTGTGTGTATGTGAGTGTGTTACTGTATGCATGTGTGTGGTTCAGTGTCTGTGTGAGTGTGAATGCTTAACTGTCTCTGTCCGTGTGTGAGTGTATTACTGTATGTGTGTCGGTGTGTCTGTTACTGTCTGTGTGAGTGTGAGTGTGAGGGTATTACTGTCTCTGTATGTATGTGTCAGTGTGTGTTAGTGCCTGTGTAAGTGTGAGTGTATTACTGTCTCTGTATGTGTGTGTGAGTGTGTTAGTGTCTGTATGAGTGTGAGTGTATTACTGTCTGTGAGTGTGTTAGTGAGTGTGTTAGTGTCTGTGTGTGTTAGTGTCTGTGTTTGTGAGTGTGTTAGTGTCTGTGTGTGAGTGAGTGTATTACTGTCTGTGTGTGAGTGTGTTAGTGTGTGTGTGTTATTGTGTGTGTTAGTGTATGTGTGTGAGTGTATTACTGTCTTTGTGTGAGTGTGTGTGTGTTAGTGCCTGTGTTTGAGTGTGCGTATTACTATATGTGCGTGTGTGTATTAGTGTCTCTGTGTGTTGTGCGAGTATGTGTTTTAGTGCATCTGCGTGCCAGTGAGTGAGTGTATTAGTGTCTGTGTGTGAGTGGTGTATGCGTGACTCTGTGTGTCTGTGTGTGTGTATTAGTGTCTCTGTGTGTGTATTTGTGTTTGTGCATTAGTATATGTGTGTGTCTGTGTGTGTGTATTAGTGTCTGTGTTTGTGTGAGTGTGTGTATTAGTTTACCTGCATGTCAGTGTGTGTGTGTATTAGTGTCTGTGTGTGAGTGGTTGTCTTAGTTTCTCTGTGTGTGTGTATTAGTGTCTCTGTGTGTATCTTTGAGTTTGTGCATTAGTGCATGTGTGTGTCTGTGTATGTATTAGTGTATGTGAGTGTGTGCATTAGTGTCTGAGTTGTGCGAGTGAGTTGATTAGTGTCTCTCTGTGTATCTGAGACTGGGTATATTAGTGTCTCTGTGTGTCAGTGAGTGTCTGTCTTAGTGTCTGGGAGAGTGTGTGAATATTCGTGTCTCTGCGTGACTGTGAGTGTGTGTGTCAGTGTCTCTGTGTGTTTGCGAGTGTGTGCATTAGTGTCTCTGTGTGACTGTGAGTGTGTGTCTTTGTGTGTATGTGAGTGTGTGTAATTGTGTGCCTGCGAGTGTGTGTATTAGTGTCTCTGTGTGTCTGCGAATGTGTGTTAGTGTCTCTGTGTGTATGTGAGTGTCTGTGTTAGTGTCTCTGTGTGTCTGTGAGTGTGTGTTAGTGTCTCTGTGTGTATGTGAGTGTGTGTATTAGTGTCTCTGTGTGTCTGTGAGTGTGTGTATTAGTGTCTCTGTGTGTATGTGAGTGTGTGTGTTAGTGTCTCTGTGTGTCTGTGAGTGTGTGTTAGTGTCTCTGTGTGTATGTGAGTGTGTGTATTAGTGTCTCTGTGTGTATGTGAGTGTGTGTGTTATTGTCTCTGTGTGTATGTGAGTGTGTGTATTAGTGTCTCTGTGTGTCTATGAGTGTGTGTATTAGTGTCTCTGTGTGTCTGTGAGTGTGTGTATAGTGTCTCTGTGTGTATGTGAGTGTGTGTATTAGTGTCTCTGTGTGTCTGTGAGTGTGTATTAGTGTCTCGGTGTATCTGTGAGTGTGTGTATTAGTGTCTCTGTGTGCATGTGAGTGTGTGTATTAGTGTCTCTGTGTGTCTGTGAGTGTGTGTATTAGTGTCTCGGTGTATCTGCGAGTGAGTGTATTAGTGTCTCGGTGTGTCTGTGAGTGTGTGTATTAGTGTCTCTGTGTGTCTGTGAGTGTGTGTGTTAGTGTCTCTGTGCGTCTGTGAGTGTGTGTATTAGTGTCTCTGTGTGTCTGTGAGTGTGTGTGTTAGTGTCTCTGTGTGTCTGTGAGTGTGTGTTAGTGTCTCTGTGTGTCTGTGAGTGTGTATTAGTGTCTCGGTGTATCTGTGAGTGTGTGTATTAGTGTCTCTGTGTGCATGTGAGTGTGTGTATTAGTGTCTCTGTGTGTCTGTGAGTGTGTGTATTAGTGTCTCGGTGTATCTGCGAGTGAGTGTATTAGTGTCTCGGTGTGTCTGTGAGTGTGTGTATTAGTGTCTCTGTGTGTCTGTGAGTGTGTGTATTAGTGTCTCTGTGTGTCTGTGAGTGTGTGTATTAGTGTCTCTGTGTGTCTGTGAGTGTGTGTATTAGTGTCTCTGTGCGTCTGTGAGTGTGTGTATTTGTGTTATGGGCCAGGGTTTAGAGAACCACAAAGTGTATCTTGGAGTTTCCCTGACCCACAAATTTTAATAGATTGTGTTATGGGGAGCACATGGCCCACTCTACAGTGTGGTACAGCAGAAATGGAAACGTATTTTTCGAAGCAAAACAATGTTTATTTTATAAGCTCAAGTTAACCTTTTTAAAACACACAGTAAACAACTGAGGAACCATTAATTCAAATTCAACCCCCAAAGAATACAACACTAAGTAATCCGTAAGCTGTCCTTTTGACATCTAGAAGACTTCAGACACATTTTACCAGAGGGACATTAGGTTTACATTCACTACTGAGAACATTTATAATTCTGAATTCACCAAATGATCAAGAGATAGTTTTTTCATGGCAGAGAGAACAACAGTACACCTGCTCTGTCTGGCTTCAGCTCCAACACTGATAACAAATCTAAAACACACCCTGGAGCAAACAGCCAAAATGAAAGAAAAAGCGGACGGACAGCCCATCTCCACCCACTCTCTGACATCACTGCAGTAATAAACACCCATTTCTGTAAGGTACTTCACTATAGATATTTATATACACACCCATTTATAAACATCCATTTCTTACAGGTACTCGCACATGACAGTGTGTGTGTGTGTGAGAGTGGGTGTGCATTAGAGTCTCCATGCGCCTGTGGGTGTTTGGATGTATGTCTCTGTGTGTCTGTGAGAATGTGAATAAGTGTGTGTGTGTATTAGTGTCTCTATGTGTGTCTGTGAGTGTGTGTATTCGTGTCTCTGTGTCTGAGAGTGTGTTAGTGTCTCTGTGTGTATGTAAGTGTGTGTATTTGTGTGTCTGTGTGTGTGTATTGGTGCCTCTGTGTGTTTGTGAGTGTGTGTATTAGTGTTTCTGTGTGTCTGTGAGTGTGTGTGCTACTGTCTGTGTGAGTCTGTGAGTGTATGTATGAGTGTGTGTATTGGTGCCTCTGTTTGTCTGTGAGTGTGTGTGCTACTGTCTGTGTGAGTCTGTGAGTGTATATATCAGTGTCTCTGTGTGTGTCTGTGAGTGTGTGTATTAGTGTTTCTGTGTGTGTGTGTGCTAGTGTCTGTGTGAGTCTGTGATTGTGTTTATTACTGTCCCTATGTGTGTATCATTGTATCTGTGTGTGTCTGTGTGTGTGTTTTAGTGTCTCTGTGTATGTAAATGTGTATATTAGTGTCTCTAAGTGTCAGTCAGATAGTGCATTAGTGTCTCTGTATGTCTGTGAGTGTGTGCATTAGCGTGTGTGTGTGATTGTGTGTATTAGTGTCCCTGTGTGTTTCAATTCATCTATCAATGTATCTGTGTATGTCTGTGTGTGTGCGTTTTGTGTCTCTGGGTCTGTAAGTGTGTACATTAGTGTCTCTGTGTGTCAGTGAGTGTGTGAATTAGTGTCTCTGGGTGTCTGTGAGTGTGTGTATTAGTGTCTGTGTGTGACTGTGAATGTATGTATTAGTGCGCCTGTGTGTGTGTATTCGTGTCTGTGTGTGTCTGTGAGTGTGTGTATTAGTGTATCTGTGAGTGTGTATTAGTGCCTGTGGGTGAGTATGTGTATTATTGTGTCTGTGTCTCTGAGTGTGTATATTACTGTCTCTATGTGTCAGTGAGTGTGTGTAATAGCGTCTGTGTGTGCATGTGGATTAGTGTCTATGTGTGCCTGTGAGTGTGTGCATTAGTGCTTGTGTGTGAGAATGTGTGTATTAGTGTGCATGTGTGTGTGTCTGAGAGTGTCTGTTTGTGTGTGTCTTTGTGTGTGTGTGTCTGAGTATGTATTAGTGTATCTGCGTGTCAGTGAGTGTGTGTATTAGTGTCTCTGTGTGTCGTTGAGTGTGGGTATTAGTGTCTGTGTGTGTGCATTAGTGTATCTTTGTGTGGCTGTGTGTGTTTATGAATTTGTGTATTCGTGCCTCTGTCTGTGTCTTTGTGTGTCTGTATTAGTGTCTATGTGTGTGAGGGTGTGTATTAATGTCTGTGTTTGTGTCTGTGAGTGTGTGTATTATTGTCTCTGTGTGAGTGTGTGTGTATTTGTGTCTCTGTGTCTGTGAGTGTGAATTAGTGTCCCTGTGTGTGTCTGTTTTGTGTGAGTGTGTGTATTAGTGTTTCTGTGTGTGAGTGTGCGTATTGCTGTCTGTGTGTTTGTCTGTGAGTGTGTGCATTAGTGTATCTGTGTGTGTGTATTAGTGTCTGTGTGTGAGTGTGTGTGTGTATTAGAGTCTCTGTTTAGGTCTGTGAGTGGATGTGTATTAGTGCATCTGTGTGTGAGATTGTGCCCATTGGTGTCTTTGTGTGTGTGAGTGAGTGTGTGTATTAGGGTCTATCTGTGTGTCTGTGAGTGTGTGTATTTGTGTTTGCGTGTGTGACTGTGTGTGTGTGTGTGTGTGTATCACTGTCTCTGTGTGAGTGTGGGTGTATTCGTGTCTCTGTGTCTGTGAGTGTGAATTAGTGTCCCTGTGTGTGTCTGTTTTGTGTGAGTGTGTGTATTAGTGTTTCTGTGTGTGAGTGTGCATATTGCTGTCTGTGTGTTTGTCTGTGAGTGTGTGCATTAGTGTATCTGTGTGTGTGTATTAGTGTCTGTGTGTGAGTGTGTGTGTGTATTAGAGTCTCTGTTTAAGTCTGTGAGTGGATGTGTATTAGTGCATCTGTGTGTGAGATTGTGCCCATTGGTGTCTTTGTGTGTGTGAGTGAGTGTGTGTATTAGGGTCTATCTGTGTGCCTGTGAGTGTGTGTATTTGTGTTTGCGTGTGTGACTGTGTGTGTGTGTATTACTGTCTCTGTGTGAGTGTGTATTTGTTTCCCTGTGTGTGTCTGTGAGTGTGTGTATTACTGTCTGTGTGTGTTTGCATTAGTGCTTGTGTGTATTACTGTGCGTGTGCGTGTGCCTGTGAGTCTGTATTAGTGTATCTGCGTGTCAGTGCGTGTGTGTATTAGTCTATCTACAGGTCGGCGCAACATCGAGGGCTGAAGGGCCTGTACTGCACTGTAATGTTCTATGTTCTATCTGTGTGTCTGAGAGTGTGTGTATTTGTGTGTGTGAGTGAATGGGTGTATTAGAGTCTTTGTGTGCGACTGTGTGTGTCTATTAGTTTCTGTGTGTGTATTCGTGTCTCTCTGTGTCTGTGTGTGTATGTATTAATGTCTGTGTGAGTCAGTGATTGTGTGTATTAGTGTCTTTGTGTGAGTATGTTTATTATTGTCTCTGTGCCTGTGAGTGGGTTTATCAGTGTCAGTGTGTGTGTGTGAGTGTGTATCAGTGTCAGTGTGTGTCTGTGTGTATATGTCTTTCTCTATGTGTCCGTGTGTGTGTATTAGTGTCAGTGTGTGTCTGTGAGTGTGTATATTTCTTTCTCTATGTGTCCTTGGGTGTGTATTAGTGTCAGTGTGTGTCTGTGAGTGTGCATATTTCTTTCTCTATGTGTCTGTGTGTGAATTATTGTCTGTGTGTGTGTGTATTAGTGTCTGTGTGCGTCTGTGAGTTTGTATTAGTGTATCTGCGTGTCAGTGAGTGTGTGTATTAGTGTCTCTGTGTGTCATTGAGCGTGTGTATTAGTGTCTCTATTTCTGTGAGTGTTTGTATTAGTGTATCAGTGTCAGTGAGTGTGCGTCTTTGTGTCTGTTTGCGTGAGTGTGTGCATTAGTGTGTCTGTGAGTGTGTATTAGTGCCTTTGTGCCTGAGTATATTACTGTCTCTGTGTGAGTGTGTTAGTGTCTGTGTGAGTGTATTACTGTCTCTGTATGTGTGTGTGAGTGCATTACTGTCTCTGTATGTGTGTGTGTGAGTGCGTTAGTGTGTTTGCGAGTGTGAGTGTATTACTGTCTCTGCATGTGTGTGTGTGAGTGTATTACTGTCTCTGTATGAGTGTGTGAGTGTGTTAGTCTTTGTGTGAGTGCATTACTGTCTCTGTCTGTGCGTGTGTGTGCATTATTGTGTGTGTGTGTGTTAGTATCTGTGTGAGTGTGAGTGTATTACTGTCTCTGTATGTGTGTGTGTGAGTGTATTACTGTCTCTGTATGTGTGTGTGAGTGTATTACTGTCACTGTATGTGTGTGTGAGTGTATTACTGTCTCTGTATGTGTTTGTGTGAGTGTGTTAGTGTCTGTGTGAGTATGCAAGTGTATTACTGCCTCTGGATGTGTGAATGTATTACTGTCTCTGTATGTGTGTGTGAGTGTATTACTGTCTCTGTATGTGCGTATGTGTGTGTTAGTGTCTGTGTGTGTGTGAGTGTATTACTGCCTCTGGATGTGTGTGTGAGTGTGTGTCAGTGTCTGCGAGTGTGAGTGTATTACTGTCTCTGTCTGTGTGTGTATGTGAGTGTGTTGCTGTATGCATGTGTGTGGTTCAGTGTCTGTGTGAGTGTGAATGCATAACTGTCTCTGTCCGTGTGTGAGTGTATTACTGTATGTGTGTCGGTGTGTCTGTTACTGTCTGTGTGAGTGTGAGTGTGAGGGTATTACTGTCTCTGTATGTATGTGTCAGTGTGTGTTAGTGCCTGTGTAAGTGTGAGTGTATTACTGTCTCTGTATGTGTGTGTGAGTGTGTTAGTGTCTGTATGAGTGTGAGTGTATTACTGTCTGTGAGTGTGTTAGTGAGTGTGTTAGTGTCTGTGTGTGTTAGTGTCTGTGTTTGTGAGTGTGTTAGTGTCTGTGTGTGAGTGAGTGTATTACTGTCTGTGTGTGAGTGTGTTAGTGTGTGTGTGTTATTGTGTGTGTTAGTGTATGTGTGTGAGTGTATTACTGTCTTTGTGTGAGTGTGTGTGTGTTAGTGCCTGTGTTTCAGTGAGTGTGTTAGTGTCTGTGTGTGAGTGTGTGTGTGAGTGTATTACTGTCTGTGTGTGAGTGTGTGTGTGAGTGTATTACTGTCTGTGTGTGTGTGTGTGTTAGTGTCTGTGTGTTAGAGCCTGTGTTTGTGTGTGTGTGTTAGTGTCTGTGTGTGAGTGTGAGTGTGTTAGTGTCTGTGTGTGAGTGTGTGTGTGAGTGTATTACTGTCTGTGTGTGTGTGTGTTAGCGTGTGTGTGTTAGAGCCTGTGTTTGTGTGAGTGTGTTAGTGTCTGTGTGTGAGTGTGTGTGTGAGTGTTTACTGTCTGTGTGTGTGTGTTAGTATGTGTGTGTTAGAGCCTGTGTTTGTGTGAGTGTGTTAGTGTCTGTGTGTGAGTGTGAGTGTGTTAGTGTCTGTGTGTGAGTGTGTGTGTGACTGTATTACTGTCTGTGTGTGAGTGTTAGTGTGTGTGTGTTAGTGCCTGTGTTTGTGTGAGTGTGTTAGTGTCTGTGTGTGAGTGTGTGTGTGAGTGTATTACTGCCTGTGTGTGAGTGTTAGTGTGTGTGTGTTAGTGCCTGTGTTTGTGTGAGTGTGTTAGTGTCTGTGTGTGAGTGTGAGTGTCTGTGTGTGAGTGTGTGTGTGAATGTATTACTGTCTGTGTGTGAGTGTTAGTCTGTGTGTGTTAGTGCCTGTGTTTGTGTGAGTGTGTTAGTGTCTGTGTGTGCGTGAGTGTATTACTGTCTGTGTGTGTGTAATACTGTCTGTGTGTGTGTGTGTGAGTGTATTACTGTCTGTGTGAGTGTGTGTGTGTGTGTTAGTGTCTGTGTGTGAGTGTGAGTGCGTTAGTGTCTGTGTGTGAGTGTGTGTGTGAATGTATTACTGTCTGTGTGTGAGTGTGTGTGTGTGTATTACTGTCTGTGTGTGAGTGTGTTAGTGAGTGTGAGTGTGTTAGTCTGTGTGTGTGTGTGTTACTGTCTGTGTGTGTGTGTGTGTGAGTGTATTACTGTCTCTGTATGCGTGTGTGGGTGTATTACTGTCTCTGTATGTGCGTATGTGTGTGTTAGTGTCTGTGTGTGTGTGAGTGTATTACTGCCTCTGGATGTGTGTGTGAGTGTGTGTCAGTGTCTGTGAGTGTGAGTGTATTACTGTCTCTGTCTGTGTGTGTATGTGAGTGTGTTACTGTATGCATGTGTGCGGTTCAGTGTCTGTGTGAGTGTGAATGCATAACTGTCTCTGTCCGTGTGTGAGTGTATTACTGTATGAGTGTCGGTGTGTCTGTTACTGTCTGCGTGAGTGTGAGGGTATTACTGTCTCTGTATGTGTGTGTCAGTGTGTGTTAGTGTCTGTGTAAGTGTGAGTGTATTACTTTCTCTGTATGTGTGTGTGAGTGTGTTAGTGTCTGTATGAGTGTGAGTGTATTCCTGTCTGTGAGTGTGTTAGTGAGTGTGTTAGTGTCTGTGTGTGTGTTAGTGTCTGTGTTTGTGAGTGTGTTAGTGTCTGTGTGTGAGTGAGTGTATTACTGTCTGTGTGTGAGTGTGTTAGTGTGTGTGTGTTATTGTGTGTGTTAGTGTATGTGTGTGAGTGTATTACTGTCTTTGTGTGAGTGTGTGCGTGTTAGTGCCTGTGTTTGAGTGAGTGTGTTAGTGTCTGTGTGTGAGTATGTTTATTATTGTCTCTGTGCCTGTGAGTGGGTTTATCAGTGTCAGTGTGTGTGTGTGAGTGTGTATCAGTGTCAGTGTGTGTCTGTGTGTATATGTCTTTCTCTATGTGTCCGTGTGTGTGTACTAGTGTCAGTGTGTGTCTGTGAGTGTGTATATTTCTTTCTCTATGTGTCCTTGTGTGTGTATTAGTGTCAGTGTGTGTCTGTGAGTGTGCATATTTCTTTCTCTATGTGTCTGTGTGTGAATTATTGTCTGTGTGTGTGTGTATTAGTGTCTGTGTGCGTCTGTGAGTTTGTATTAGTGTATCTGCGTGTCAGTGAGTGTGTGTATTAGTGTCTCTGTGTGTCATTGAGCGTGTGTATTAGTGTCTCTATTTCTGTGAGTGTTTGTATTAGTGTATCAGTGTCAGTGAGTGTGCGTCTTTGTGTCTGTTTGCGTGAGTGTGTGCATTAGTGTGTCTGTGAGTGTGTATTAGTGCCTTTGTGCCTGAGTATATTACTGTCTCTGTGTGAGTGTGTTAGTGTCTGTGTGAGTGTATTACTGTCTCTGTATGTGTGTGTGAGTGCATTACTGTCTCTGTATGTGTGTGTGTGAGTGCGTTAGTGTGTGTGCGAGTGTGAGTGTATTACTGTCTCTGCATGTGTGTGTGTGAGTGTATTACTGTCTCTGTATGAGTGTGTGAGTGTGTTAGTCTTTGGGTGAGTGCATTACTGTCTCTGTCTGTGCGTGTGTGTGCATTATTGTGTGTGTGTGTGTTAGTATCTGTGTGAGTGTGAGTGTATTACTGTCTCTGTATGTGTGTGTGTGAGTGTATTACTGTCTCTGTATGTGTGTGTGAGTGTATTACTGTCTCTGTATGTGTGTGTGAGTGTATTACTGTCACTGTATGTGTGTGTGAGTGTATTACTGTCTCTGTATGTGTTTGTGTGAGTGTGTTAGTGTCTGTGTGAGTATGCAAGTGTATTACTGCCTCTGGATGTGTGAATGTATTACTGTCTCTGTATGTGTGTGTGAGTGTATTACTGTCTCTGTATGTGCGTATGTGTGTGTTAGTGTCTGTGTGTGTGTGAGTGTATTACTGCCTCTGGATGTGTGTGTGAGTGTGTGTCAGTGTCTGCGAGTGTGAGTGTATTACTGTCTCTGTCTGTGTGTGTATGTGAGTGTGTTACTGTATGCATGTGTGTGGTTCAGTGTCTGTGTGAGTGTGAATGCATAACTGTCTCTGTCCGTGTGTGAGTGTATTACTGTATGTGTGTCGGTGTGTCTGTTACTGTCTGTGTGAGTGTGAGTGTGAGGGTATTACTGTCTCTGTATGTATGTGTCAGTGTGTGTTAGTGCCTGTGTAAGTGTGAGTGTATTACTGTCTCTGTATGTGTGTGTGAGTGTGTTAGTGTCTGTATGAGTGTGAGTGTATTACTGTCTGTGAGTGTGTTAGTGAGTGTGTTAGTGTCTGTGTGTGTTAGTGTCTGTGTTTGTGAGTGTGTTAGTGTCTGTGTGTGAGTGAGTGTATTACTGTCTGTGTGTGAGTGTGTTAGTGTGTGTGTGTTATTGTGTGTGTTAGTGTATGTGTGTGAGTGTATTACTGTCTTTGTGTGAGTGTGTGTGTGTTAGTGCCTGTGTTTCAGTGAGTGTGTTAGTGTCTGTGTGTGAGTGTGTGTGTGAGTGTATTACTGTCTGTGTGTGAGTGTGTGTGTGAGTGTATTACTGTCTGTGTGTGTGTGTGTGTTAGTGTCTGTGTGTTAGAGCCTGTGTTTGTGTGTGTGTGTTAGTGTCTGTGTGTGAGTGTGAGTGTGTTAGTGTCTGTGTGTGAGTGTGTGTGTGAGTGTATTACTGTCTGTGTGTGTGTGTGTTAGCGTGTGTGTGTTAGAGCCTGTGTTTGTGTGAGTGTGTTAGTGTCTGTGTGTGAGTGTGTGTGTGAGTGTTTACTGTCTGTGTGTGTGTGTTAGTATGTGTGTGTTAGAGCCTGTGTTTGTGTGAGTGTGTTAGTGTCTGTGTGTGAGTGTGAGTGTGTTAGTGTCTGTGTGTGAGTGTGTGTGTGACTGTATTACTGTCTGTGTGTGAGTGTTAGTGTGTGTGTGTTAGTGCCTGTGTTTGTGTGAGTGTGTTAGTGTCTGTGTGTGAGTGTGTGTGTGAGTGTATTACTGCCTGTGTGTGAGTGTTAGTGTGTGTGTGTTAGTGCCTGTGTTTGTGTGAGTGTGTTAGTGTCTGTGTGTGAGTGTGAGTGTCTGTGTGTGAGTGTGTGTGTGAATGTATTACTGTCTGTGTGTGAGTGTGTGTGTGTGTATTACTGTCTGTGTGTGAGTGTGTTAGTGAGTGTGAGTGTGTTAGTCTGTGTGTGTGTGTGTTACTGTCTGTGTGTGTGTGTGTGTGAGTGTATTACTGTCTCTGTATGCGTGTGTGGGTGTATTACTGTCTCTGTATGTGCGTATGTGTGTGTTAGTGTCTGTGTGTGTGTGAGTGTATTACTGCCTCTGGATGTGTGTGTGAGTGTGTGTCAGTGTCTGTGAGTGTGAGTGTATTACTGTCTCTGTCTGTGTGTGTATGTAAGTGTGTTACTGTATGCATGTGTGCGGTTCAGTGTCTGTGTGAGTGTGAATGCATAACTGTCTCTGTCCGTGTGTGAGTGTATTACTGTATGTGTGCCGGTGTGTCTGTTACTGTCTGCGTGAGTGTGAGGGTATTACTGTCTCTGTATGTGTGTGTCAGTGTGTGTTAGTGTCTGTGTAAGTGTGAGTGTATTACTTTCTCTGTATGTGTGTGTGAGTGTGTTAGTGTCTGTATGAGTGTGAGTGTATTCCTGTCTGTGAGTGTGTTAGTGAGTGTGTTAGTGTCTGTGTGTGTGTGTTAGTGTCTGTGTTTGTGAGTGTGTTAGTGTCTGTGTGTGAGTGAGTGTATTACTGTCTGTGTGTGAGTGTGTTAGTGTGTGTGTGTTATTGTGTGTGTTAGTGTATGTGTGTGAGTGTATTACTGTCTTTGTGTGAGTGTGTGCGTGTTAGTGCCTGTGTTTGAGTGAGTGTGTTAGTGTCTGTGTGTGAGTGTGTGTGTGAGTGTATTACTGTCTGTGTGTGAGTGTGTGTGTGGGTGTATTACTGTCTGTGTGTGTTAGTGTGTGTGTATTAGAGCCTGTGTTTGTGTGTGTGTGTTAGTGTCTGTGTGTGAGTGTGAGTGTGTTAGTGTCTGTGTATGAGTGTGTGTGTGAGTGTATTACTGTGTGTGTGTGTGTGTTAGTGTCTGTGTGTTAGAGCCTGTGTTTGTGTGAGTGTGTTAGTGTCTGTGTGTGAGTGTGTGTGTGAGTGTATTACTGTCTGTGTGTGTATGTGTGTGTTAGTATGTGTGTGTTAGAGCCTGTGTTTGTGTGAGTGTGTTAGTGTCTGTGTGTGAGTGTGAGTGTGTTAGTGTCTGTGTGTGAGTGTGTGTGTGAATGTATTACTGTCTGTGTGTGAGTGTTAGTGTGTGTGTGTTAGTGTCTGTGAGTGTGTGTGTGAGTGTATTACTGTCTGTGTGTGAGTGTTAGTGTGTGTGTGAGTGTGTGTGTGAATGTATTACTGTCTGTGTGTGAGTGTTAGTCGGTGTGTGTTTGTGCCTGTGTTTGTGTGAGTGTGTTAGTGTCTGTGTGTGAGTGAGTGTATTACTGTCTGTGTGTGTGTATTACTGTCTGTGTGTGTGTGTGTGAGTGTATTACTGTCTGTGTGAGTGTGTGTGTGTGTTAGTGTCTGTGTCTGAGTGTGAGTGCGTTAGTGTCTGTGTGTGAGTGTGTGTGTGAATGCATTACTGTCTGTGTGTGAGTGTGTGTGTGTGTATTACTGTCTGTGTGTGAGTGTGTTAGTGAGTGTGAGTGTGTTAGTCTGTGTGTGTGTGTTACTGTCTGTGTGTGTGTGTGAGAGAGTGTGTCAGTGTCTGTGTGTGTGTGTTACTGTCTCTGTATGTGTGTGTGTGTGTTACTGTCTCTGTGTGTTTGAGTGTGTGTATTAGTATATATTTATTTCACTTCCTCAACACCACGCCGACCATACTTGTGATGTCTTTCCCAGGCTGATGTATAATTTCATTGTGTATTTCCCTCCCTCACAGTGAACCTCATCACAATTGTGGTCCTGAAGAGAAGAAACTGTGGGCTGTCCAAATGTGTGACTTGTTACCTGTTGGCCATGGCAGTGGGGGATCTACTGGTCGTGATTCTCGACCTGATATTCAGACACATTCCCATTGTTTTTGATGAACAGTTTTATTTCCTGCACTCCATCCCCGTGTGTAATATCCACGCCGCCCTGCTTTATGCAGCCACTGACTGTTCTGTCTGGTTCACCGTCACTTTCACCTTTGATCGATTTGTGGCCATTTGTTGCCCGAGGCTGAAAAGTAAATATTGCAGCGAGAAAGCGGCGGCTGTGGTTCTGGGAACAGTGGCTGTGCTGAGCTGTCTGAAGGACATTTCCTGGGGGGTGATGCTGTCCGGTTGGTATCAGCTGTGGAACCTCCCCTGGTTTTGTCATGTCACAATGGATGTTGCGGAATCTCCGGTCTGGGGACCAATCGAGTTCCTCCACCACATTCTAACCCCGGGTGTTCCATTCGCCCTGATTCTGCTAATCAATGTTCTCACCGTCAGACACATTGTCCTGAGCAGCAGGGCCCGCAGGAGACTCCGGGCTCACAGCAGTGGGCACAGTGCCAGAGACCCCGAGATGGAGAGTCGGAGCAAATCCATCATTTTACTCTTCATTATCTCCGCCAACTTCATCCTGTTATGGTCAGCGTTAATGGTTTATTCTATATGGTTCCGGATGTCGCTTCTGGGGTATGGGTCTGTACAGTTAGATTTTTATGTTCAGGAATTGGGCTTCATGCTACAGCTCCTGAGTTGCTCCACAAACACTGCGATTTACGCCGTGACACAGACTCAGTTCAGGCAGCAGTTGAAGAATGTGCTGAAAGTTCCCTTTCGTTCAATTCTTCAATTCATTAAACCCTGAGAGGAAACCCCACCCACTCGGCATCTCTCTCCTCGCACTGCCGGTAAAACAGACCCTCCCCAGCCAGCCTCACCATGATTTACCATTCTCCATGACCGGGACTATCGGTGGGTGGGTGTGACTCCCCCCATTGCCGATCAGCTGGGTGTGCCCTTCCCCCCATTGCCGATCAGCTGGGTCTGTCCTTCCCCCCATTGCCGATCAGCTGTGTGTGTGCTTCCCCCATTGCCGATCAGCTGGGTGTGTGCTTCCCGCATTGCCGATCAGCTGGGTGTGTCCTTCCCCCCCATTGCCGATCAGCTGGGTGTGTCCTTCTCCCCATTGCCGATCAGCTGGGTGTGTCCTTCCCCCCATTGCCGATCAGCTGGGTCTGTCCTTCTCCCCATTGCCGATCAGCTGGGTGTGTGCTTCCCCCCATTGCCGATCAGCTGGGTGTATCCATCCACCCCATTGCCGATCAGCTGGGTCTGTCCTTCCCACCATTGCCGATCAGCTGGGAGTGTGCTTCCATCCATTGCCGATTAGCTGTGTGTGTGCTGCCCCCCATTGCCGAACAGCTGGATGTGTGCTGCACCCCATTGCCGATCAGCTGGGTGTGTGCTTCCCCGCATTGCCGATCAGCTGGGTGTGTGCTTCCCCTCATTGCCGATCAGCTGGGTGTGTGCTTCCCCCCATTGCCGATCAGCTGGGTGTGTGCTTCCCCCCCATTGCCGATCAGCTGGGTCTGTCCTTCCCTGCATTGCCGATCAGCTGGGTGTGTGCTGCCCCGCAATGCCGATCAGCTGGGTGTGTGCTTCCCCCCATTGACGATCAGCTGGGTGTGTGCTTCCCCCCATTGCCGATCAGCTGGGTCTGTCCTTCCCCCCACTGCCGATCAGCTGGGCGTGTCCTTCCACCCATTGCAGATCAGCTGGGTGTGTCCTTCCCCGCATTGCCGATCAGCTGGGTGTGTGCTTCCTCCCATTGACGATGAGCTGGGAGTGTGCTTCCCCCCATTGCTGATCAGCTGGGTGTGTGCTTCCCCCCATTGCCGAGCAGCTGGGAGTGTGCTTCCCCCCATTGCCGATCAGCTGGGTGTGTGCTTCCCCCCATTGCCGATGAGCTGGGTCTATCCTTCCCCCCATTGCCGATCAGCTGGGAGTGTGCTTCCCCCCATTGCCGATCAGCTGGATCTATCCTTCCCCGCATTGCCGATCAGCTGGGAGTGTGCTTCCCCGCATTGCCGATCAGCTGGGTCTGTCCTTCCCCCCATTGCCGATCAGCTGGGAGTGTGCTTCCCCCCATTGCCGATCAGCTGGGTCTGTCCTTCCAGGCATTGCCGATTAGCTGGGTGTCTGTGACTCCCCGCATTGCCGATCAGCTGGAGTGTGCTTCCCCCCATTGCCGATCTGCTGGGTCTATCCTTCCCCGCATTGCCGATCAGCTGGGTGTCTGTGACTCCCCGCATTGCCGATCAGCTGGGAATGTGCTTCCCCCCATTGCCGATCAGCTGGGTCTATCCTTCCCCGCATTGCCGATCAGCTGGGAGTGTTCTTCCCCCCATTGCCGATCAGCTCAGTCTGTCCTTCCCCACATTGCCGATCAGCTGGGAGTGTGCTGCCCCCCATTGCCGATCAGCTGGGTGTGTGCTGCCCCCCATTGCCGATCAGCTGGATGTGTGCTTCCCCGCATTGCCGATCAGCTGGGTGTGTGCTTCCCCCCATTGCCGATCAGCTGGGTGTGTGCTTCCCCGCATTGCCGATCAGCTGGGTGTATGCTTCCCCCCATTGCCGATCAGCTGGGTCTGTCCTTCCCCGCATTGCCGTTCAGCTGGTCGTGTGCTTCCCCCCATTGCCGATCAGCTGGGTGTGTCCTTCTCCGCATAGCCGATCAGCTGGGCGTGTGCTTCCCCCCACTGCCGCTCAGCTGGGAGTGTGCTTCCCCCCATTGCCGATCAGCTGGGTGTGTGATTCCCCCCATTGCCGATCAGTTGGGAGTGTGCTTCCCCCCATTGCCGATCAGCTGGGTGTGTGTTTCCCCCCATTGCCGATCAGCTGTGTCTATCCTTCCCCCCATTGCCGATCAGCTGGGAGTGTGCTTCCCCCCATTGCCGATCAGCTGGGTGTGTGCTTCCCCACATTGCCGATCAGCTGGGTCTGTCCTTCCCCGCATTGCCGATCAGCTGGGTGTGTGTGACTCCCCGCATTGCCGATCAGCTGGGAGTGTGCTTCCCCCCATTGCCGATGAGCTGGGAGTGTGCTTCCCCCCATTGCCGATCAGCTGGCTGTGTCCTTCCCCCCAATGCCGATCAGCTGCGTCTGTCCTTCCCCCCATTGCCGATCAGCTGGGTCTATCCTTCCCCGCATTGCCGATCAGCTGGGTGTGTGCCTCCCCCCCTTGCCGATCAGCTGGGTTTGTGCTTCCCCCCATTGCCGGCCAGCTGGGAGTGTCCTTCCCCCCATTGCCGATCAGTTGGGAGTGTGTTTCCCCCCATTGCCAATCAGCTGGGTCTATCCTTACCCTCATTGCCGATTAGCTGGGATTGTGCTTCCCCCCATTGCCGATCAGCTGGGTCTGTCCTTCCCTCCATTGCCGATCAGCTGGGAGTGTGCTTCCACCCATTGCCGATCAGCTGGGTGTGTGCTGCCCCCCATTGCCGATCAGCTGGGTGTGTGCTGCCCCCCATTGCCGATCAGCTGGGTGTGTGCTTCCCCGCATTGCCGATCAGCTGGGTGTGTGCTTCCCCCCATTGCCGATCAGCTGGGTGTGTGCTTCCCCCCATTGCCGATCAGCTGGGTGTGTGCTTCCCCCCATTGCCGATCAGCTGGGTCTGTCCTTCCCTGCATTGCCGATCAGCTGGGTGTGTGCTGCCCCCCATTGCCGATCAGCTGGGTGTGTGCTGCCCCCCATTGCCGATCAGCTGGGTGTGTGCTTCCCCGCATTGCCGATCAGCTGGGTGTGTGCTTCCCCCCATTGCCGATCAGCTGGGTGTGTGCTTCCCCCCATTGCCGATCAGCTGGGTGTGTGCTTCCCCCCATTGCCGATCAGCTGGGTCTGTGCTTCCCCGCATTGCCGATCAGCTGGGTGTGTGCTTCCCCCCATTGCCGATCAGCTGGGTCTGTCCTTCCCCGCATTGCCGATCAGCTGGGTGTGTGCTGCCCCCCATTGCCGATCAGCTGGGTCTGTCCTTCCCCCCATTGCCGATCAGCTGGGCATGTCCTTCCCCGCATTGCCGATCAGCTGGTCGTGTGCTTCCCCCCATTGTCGCTCAGCTGGGTGTGTCCTTCCCCGCATTGCCGATCAGCTGGGCGTGTGCTTCCCCCCATTGCCGATCAGCTGGGAGTGTGCTTCCCCCCATTGCCGATCAGCTGGGTGTGTGCTTCCCCCCATTGCCGATCAGCTGGGAGTGTGCTTCCCCCTATTGCCGATCAGCTGGGTGTGTGCTTCCCCCCATTGCCGATCAGCTGGGTCTATCCTTCCCTCCATTGCTGATCAGCTGGGAGTCTGCTTCCCCCCATTACCGATCAGCTGGGTCTATGCTTCCCCGCATTGCCGATCAGCTGGGAGTGTGCTTCCCCGCATTGCCGACCAGCTGGGAGTGTCCTTCCCCCCATTGCCGATCAGCTGGGTCTGTCCTTCCCCCCATTGCCGATCAGCTGGGAGTGTGCTTCCCCCCATTGCCGATCAGCTGGGTATGTGCTTCCCCCATTGCCAATCAGCTGGGTCTGTCCTTCCCCGCATTGCCGATCAGCTGGGTGTGTGTGACTCCCCGCATTGCCGATCAGCTGGGAGTGTGCTTCCCCCCATTGCCGATCAGCTGGGAGTGTGCTTCCGCCCATTGCCGATCAGCTGGGTGTATCCTTCCCTCCATTGCCGATCAGCTGGGTCTGTGCTTCCCCGCATTGCCGATCAGCTGGGTGTGTGCTTCCCCCCATTGCCGATCAGCTGGGTGTGTGCTTCCCCCCATTGCCGATCAGCTGGGTGTGTGCTTCCCCCCATTGCCGATCAGCTTGTTCTGTGCTTCCCCGCATTGCCGATCAGCTGGGTGTGTGCTTCCCCCCATTGCCGATCAGCTGGGTCTGTCCTTCCCCGCATTGCCGATCAGCTGGGTGTGTGCTGCCCCCCATTGCCGATCAGCTGGGTCTGTCCTTCCCCCCATTGCCGATCAGCTGGGCATGTCCTTCCCCGCATTGCCGATCAGCTGGTCGTGTGCTTCCCCCCATTGTCGCTCAGCTGGGTGTGTCCTTCCCCGCATTGCCGATCAGCTGGGCGTGTGCTTCCCCCCATTGCCGATCAGCTGGGAGTGTGCTTCCCCCCATTGCCGATCAGCTGGGTATGTGCTTCCCCCATTGCCAATCAGCTGGGTCTGTCCTTCCCCGCATTGCCGATCAGCTGGGTGTGTGTGACTCCCCGCATTGCCGATCAGCTGGGAGTGTGCTTCCCCCCATTGCCGATCAGCTGGGAGTGTGCTTCCGCCCATTGCCGATCAGCTGGGTGTATCCTTCCCTCCATTGCCGATCAGCTGGGTCTGTGCTTCCCCGCATTGCCGATCAGCTGGGTGTGTGCTTCCCCCCATTGCCGATCAGCTGGGTGTGTGCTTCCCCCCATTGCCGATCAGCTGGGTGTGTGCTTCCCCCCATTGCCGATCAGCTTGTTCTGTGCTTCCCCGCATTGCCGATCAGCTGGGTGTGTGCTTCCCCCCATTGCCGATCAGCTGGGTCTGTCCTTCCCCGCATTGCCGATCAGCTGGGTGTGTGCTGCCCCCCATTGCCGATCAGCTGGGTCTGTCCTTCCCCCCATTGCCGATCAGCTGGGCATGTCCTTCCCCGCATTGCCGATCAGCTGGTCGTGTGCTTCCCCCCATTGTCGCTCAGCTGGGTGTGTCCTTCCCCGCATTGCCGATCAGCTGGGCGTGTGCTTCCCCCCATTGCCGATCAGCTGGGAGTGTGCTTCCCCCCATTGCCGATCAGCTGGGTGTGTGCTTCCCCCCATTGCCGATCAGCTCGGAGTGTGCTTCCCCCTATTGCCGATCAGCTGGGTGTGTGCTTCCCCCCATTGCCGATCAGCTGGGTCTATCCTTCCCTCCATTGCCGATCAGCTGGGAGTGTGCTTCCCCCCATTACCGATCAGCTGGGTCTATGCTTCCCCGCATTGCCGATCAGCTGGGAGTGTGCTTCCCCGCATTGCCGATCAGCTGGGTCTGTCCTTCCCCCCATTGCCGATCAGCTGGGTCTGTCCTTCCCCCCATTGCCGATCAGCTGGCAGTGTGCTTCCCCCCATTGCCGATCAGCTGGGTATGTGCTTCCCCCCATTGCCAATCAGCTGGGTCTGTCCTTCCCCGCATTGCCGATCAGCTGGGTGTGTGTGACTCCCCGCATTGCCGATCAGCTGGGAGTGTGCTTCCCCCCATTGCCGATCAGCTGGGAGTGTGCTTCCCCCCATTGCCGATCAGCCGGGTCTATCCTTCCCTCCATTGCTGTTCAGCTGGGAGTGTGCTTCCCTCCATTGCTGATCAGCTGGATGTGTCCTTCTCCCCATTGCCGATCAGCTGCGTCTGTCCTTCCCCCCATTGCCGATCAGCTGGGTCTATCCTTCCCCGCATTGCCGATCAGCTGGGTGTGTGCCTGCCCCCATTGCCGATCAGCTGGGTGTGTGCTTCCCCCCATTGCCAACCAGCTGGGAGTGTCCTTCCCCCCATTGCCGATCAGCTGGGTCTGTCCTTCCCCCCCATTGCCGACCAGCTGGGAGTGTCCTTCCCCCCATTGCCGATCAGCTGGGTGTGTGCTTCCCCCCATTGCCGACCAGCTGGGAGTGTCCTTCCCCCCATTGCCGATCAGCTGGGTCTGTCCTTCCCCCCCATTGCCGACCAGCTGGGAGTGTCCTTCCCCCCATTGCCGATCAGCTGGGTGTTTCCTTCCCCGCATTGCCGATCAGCTGGGTGTGTGCTTCCCCGCATTGCCGATCAGCTGGGTGTGTGCTTCCCCCCATTGCCGATCAGCTGGGTGTGTGCTTCCCCCCATTGCCGATCAGCAGGGTGTGTCCTTCCCCGTATTGCCGATCAGTTGGGCGTGTGCTTCCCCGCATTGCCGATCAGCTGGGTGTGTGCTTCCCCCCATTGCCGATCAGCAGGGTGTGTCCTTCCCCGCATTGCCGATCAGTTGGGTGTGTGCTTCCCCGCATTGCCGATCAGCTGGGTGTGTGCTTCCCCCCATTGCCGATCAGCTGGGTGTGTGCTTCCCCCCATTGCCGATCAGCTGGGTGTGTGCCTCACACTTATACACAATCTGTGCAGCAGAATGTGACACAGACAGAGACAGAGACACAGACACAGACACAGAGACACAGAGACACAGAGACACAGAGACACAGACACAGAGACACAGAGACACAGACACAGACAGAGACACAGACAGAGACACAGACACAGACAGAGACACACAGACACAGAGACAGAGACACAGACACAGAGACACAGACACAGAGACAAAGAGACACAGGCACAGAGACAGAGCCACAGAGACACAGACACAGAGACACCGACACACAGACACAGAGACAGAGCCACAGAGACACAGACACAGAGACACAGACAGAGACATAGACAGAGACAGAGACAGAGACAGAGACAGAGACACAGACTCAGACAGAGACACAGAGACACAGACACAGAGACACAGAGACACAGACACAGAGACACAGACACAGACACAGACTCAGAAGGAGACAGAGACAGAAACACAGACAGACACAGACCGAGAGAGAGAAAAAGACACAGGCAGAGACACAGACAGAAACGCAGTAAGATTCAGAGACACAGACAGAGACCCGGGCTGAGACACATACAGTTACAGGGACACAGGCAGACACAGAGACACAGACACCAACACAGGCAGACACAGAGACACAGACACAGCGACGCAGACAAAGACAGCGACACAGACAGAGACACAGACAGAGAAACAGGTACAGACAGAGAAAGAGACACAGGCAGAAACACAGACAGACACAGACCGAGAGAGAGAAAAAGACACAGGCAGAGACACAGACAGAAATGCAGTCAGATTCAGAGACACAGACAGATACAGGGACACAGGCAGACACAGAGACACAGACACCGACACAGGCACCGACACAGGCACAGACAGAGACACAGACAGAGACACAGACAGCGACAGAGACTGTGACAGAGACAGACACAGATGGAGACCCAGACAGAGACACAGACACAGACAGAGAAAGAGACACAGACAGGAACACAGACAAACACAGACCGAGAGAGAGAAAAAGACACAGGCAGAGACACAGACAGAAACGCAGTCAGATTCAGAGACACAGACAGATACAGGGACACAGGCAGACACAGAGACACAGACACCGATACAGACAGAGACAGGGACACAGACAGATATACAGACAGAGACAGAGACACAGCGACGCAGACAGAGACAGCGACACAGATAGAGACACAGACAGAAACACAGACAGACACAGACCGAGAGAGAGAAAAAGACACAGGCAGAGACACAGACAGAAACGCAGTCAGAATCAGGGACACAGAGACACCGAGACCGACACAGACACAAAGACAGAGACAGATGCAGAGACAGAGACAGAGACAGAGACACAGACACAGACACAGACACAGGCAGACACAGCGAAGCAGACAGAGACACAGGCAGAGACACAGGCAGAGACGCATACAGAGACACAGACAGAGACAGAGTCAGCGACACAGACGGAGACACAGACAGAGGCGCAGGCAGAGACACAGACAGAGACAGGGACACAGACACAGACAGAGACACAGACACAGACAGAGACAGGTACACAGACAGAGACACAGACAGAGTCAGCGACATAGACAGAGTCAGCGACACATACGGAGACACAGACAGAGGCATAGACACAGATACAGGCACAGACACAGTCAGGGACACAGGCACAGACAGAGAAACAGACAGAAACACAGACAGAAACACAGACAGAGAGAGAATTGGACAGATACAGGCAGAGACACAGGCAGAGATTTACCATTCTGCATTACCAGGAGAGACTGTCGGTGGGTGGGTGTGACTCCCCCATGGCCGATCAGCTGGATCAGTGTGACTCCCCCATGGCCAATCAGCTGGGTCAGTGTGACTCCCCCAATGCCGATCAGCTGGGTCAGTGTGACTCTCCCATGGCCGATCAGCTGGATGTGTGCCTCTCCCCATTGCCGATCAGCTGGGTGTGTGCCTCACACCTAAACACAGTCTGTGCAGCAGAATGTGCCCCAGACAGAGACAGAGACTGAGACACAGACAGACACGGAGATACAGACAGAGACACACAGACAGACACAGAGACACAGACAGAGACACAGACAGAGACACAGACAGAGACACAGACACAGACAGACACAGAGACACAGACAGAGACAGACAGAGACAGGGACACAGACAGAGACACAGACAGAGACAGGGACACAGAGAGAGAGAGGGACAGAGACACAGACACAGAGAGAGACAGGGACACAGACAGAGACAGGGACACAGACAGAGACAGGGACAGGGACAGAGACAGAGACAGAGACAGAGACAGAGACAGAGACACAGACAGACACAGAGACAGAGACACAGACAGAGACAGAGACACAGACCGAGTGTGGTGGGAGCACTGACAGTGCTGGCTGTGTGGTGGGAGCACTGACAGTGCTGGCTGTGTGGGGGAGCACTGACAGTGCTGGCTGTGTGGTGGGAGCACAGACAGTGCAGGCTGTGTGTGGTGGGAGCACTGACAGTGCTGGCTGTGTGGGGGGAGCACTGACAGTGCTGGCTGTGTGGTGGAGCACTGACAGTGCTGGCTGTGTGGGGGGAGCACTGACAGTGCTGGCTGTGTGGTGGGAGCACTGACAGTGCTGGCTGTGTGGTGGGACCACTGACAGTGCTGGCTGTGTGTGGGGAGCACTGACAGTGCTGGCTGTGGGGGGGGGGGGGGAAGTGCACTGGCAGTGCTGGCTGTGTGGGGCGAGCACTGACAGTGCTGGCTGTGTGGGGGGAGCACTGACAGTGCTGCCTGTGTGGGGAGCACTGACAGTGCGGGCTGTGTGGGGGAGCACTGACAGTGCTGGCTGTGTGGGGAGCACTGACAGTGCTGGCTGTGTGGGGGAGCACTGACAGTGCTGGCTGTGTGGGGGAGCACTGAGAGTGCTGCCTGTGTGGGGGGAGCACTGACAGTGCAGGCTGTTTGGGGGAGCACTGACAGTGCTGGCTGTGTGGGGGGAGCACTGACAGTGCTGGCTATGTGCTGGGAGCACTGACAGTGCTGGCTGTATGGGGAGCACTGACAGTGCTGGCTGTGTGGTGGGAGCACTGACAGTTCTGGCTGTGTGGTGGGAGCACTGACACTGCTGGTGTGTGGTGGGAGCACTGACAGTGCTGGCTGTGTGTGGAGAGCACTGACAGTGCTGGCTGTGTGGGGGGCACTGACAGTGCTGGCTGTGTGAGGGGAGCACTGACAGTGCTGGCTGTGTGGTGGGAGCACTGACAGTGCTGGCTGTGTGGTGGGGGCACTGACAGTGCTGGCTGTGTGGGGGGAGCACTGACAGTGCTGGCTGTGTGGTGGGAGCATTGGCAGTGCTGGCTGTGTGGGGGAGCACTGACAGTGCTGGCTGTATGGGGAGCACTGACAGCGCTGGCTGTGTGGTGGGAGCATTGACAGTGCTGGCTGTGTGGTGGAAGCACTGACAGTGCTGGCTGTGTGGTGGGAGCCCTGACAGTGCTGGTTGTGTGGGGGGACCACTGACAGTGCTGGCTGTGTGGTGGGAGCACTGACAGTGCTGGCTGTGTGGGGGGAGCACTGACAGTGCTGGCTGTGTGGGGGAGCACTGACAGTGCTGGTTGGGTGGGGAGCACTGACAGTGCTGGCTGTGTGCTGGGAGCACTGACAGTGCTGGCTGTGTGGGGGGAGCACTGACAGTGCTGGCTGTGTGGGGGGAGCACTGACAGTGCTGGCTGTGTGGGGGAGCACTGACAGTGTTGGCTGTGTGGGGAGCACTGGCAGTGCCGGCTCTGTGGGGGGGGGAGTGCACTGGCAGTGCTGGCTCTGTGGGGGGGAAGTGCACTGGGCGTGCTGGCAGTGCTGGCTCTGTGGGGGGTGGAAGTGCACTGGCAGTGCTAGCTCTGTGGGGGGGAAGTGCACTGGCCATGCTGGCTCTGGGGGGGTGGAGTGCACTGGCAGTGCTGGCTCTGTGGGGGGGGGAAGTGCACTGGCAGTGCTGGCTCTGTGGGGGGGGAAGTGCACTGGCATTGCTGGCTCTGTGGGGGGGGAGTGCACTGGCAGTGCTGGCTCTGTGGGGGGGGAAGTGCACTGGCAGTGCTGGCTCTGAGGGGGGGGGCGAAGTGCACTTTCACTGCTGGCTGTGGGGGGGGAAGTGCACTGACAGTGCTGGCTCTGTTGTGGGAGCACTGACAGTGCTGGATGGGTGGGGGAGCACTGACAGTGCTGGCTGTGTGTGGTGGGAGCACTGACAGTGCTGGCTGTGTGGTGGGAGCACTGACAGTGCTGGCTGTGTGGGGGAGCACTGACAGTGCTGGCAGTGTGCGGGTGCACTGACAGTGCTGGCTGTGTGGGGGGAGCACTGACAGTGCTGGCTGTGTGGTGGGAGCACTGACAGTGCTGACTGTGTGGTGGGAGCACTGACAGTGCTGGCTGTGTGGTGGGAGCACTCACAGTGCTGGCTGTGTGGTGGGAGCACTGACAGTGCTGGCTGTGTGGGGGAGCACTGACAGTGCTGGCAGCGTGCGGGAGCACTGACAGTGATGGCTGTGTGGGAGAGCACTGACAGTGCTGGCTGTGTGGGGGAGCACTGACAATGCTGGCTGTGTGGTGGGAGCACTGACAGTGCTGGCTGTGTGGTAGGAGCACTGACAGTGCTGGCTGTGTGGGGGGAGCACTGACAGTGCTGGCTGTGGGGGGGGGGAATGCACTGGCAGTGCTGGGTGTGTGGGGGAGCACTGACAGTGCTGGCTGTGTGGGGGATCACTGACAGTGCTGTCTGTGTGGGGGATCACTGACAGTGCTGGCTGTGTGGTGGGAGCACCGACAGTGCTGGCTGTGTGGTGGGAGCACTGACAGTGCTGGCTGTGTGGGGGAGCACTGACAGTGCTGGCAGTGTGCGGGAGCACTGACAGTGATGGCTGTGTGGGGGGATCACTGACAGTGCTGGCTGTGTGGTGGGAGCACTGACAGTGCTGGCTGTGTGGTGAGAGCACTGACAGTGCTGGCTGTGTGGTGGGAGCACTGACAGTGCTGGCTGTGTGGGGGAGCACTGACAGTGCTGGCAGTGTGCGGGAGTGCTGACAGTGCTGGCTGTGTGGTGGGAGCACTGACAGTGCTGGCTGTGTGTAGGGAGCACTGACAGTGCTGGCTGTGTGGTGGGAGCACTGACAGTGCTGGCTGTGTGGTGGGAGCACTGACAGTGCTGGCTGTGTGGGGGGAGCACTGACAGTGCTGGCTGTGTGGTGGAGCACTGACAGTGCTGGCTGTGTGGGGGGAGCACTGACAGTGCTGGCTGTGTGGTGGGAGCACTGACAGTGCTGGCTGTGTGGTGGGACCACTGACAGTGCTGGCTGTGTGTGGGGAGCACTGAGAGTGCTGGCTGTGGGGGGGGGGGGAATTGCACTGGCAGTGCTGGCTGTGTGGGGCGAGCACTGACAGTGCTGGCTGTGTGGGGGGAGCACTGACAGTGCTGCCTGTGTGGGGAGCACTGACAGTGCGGGCTGTGTGGGGGAGCACTGACAGTGCTGGCTGTGTGGGGAGCACTGACAGTGCTGGCTGTGTGGGGGAGCACTGACAGTGCTGGCTGTGTGGGGGAGCACTGAGAGTGCTGCCTGTGTGGGGGGAGCACTGACAGTGCAGGCTGTTTGGGGGAGCACTGACAGTGCTGGCTGTGTGGGGGGAGCACTGACAGTGCTGGCTATGTGCTGGGAGCACTGACAGTGCTGGCTGTATGGGGAGCACTGACAGTGCTGGCTGTGTGGTGGGAGCACTGACAGTTCTGGCTGTGTGGTGGGAGCACTGACACTGCTGGTGTGTGGTGGGAGCACTGACAGTGCTGGCTGTGTGTGGGGAGCACTGACAGTGCTGGCTGTGTGGGGGGGGCACTGACAGTGCTGGCTGTGTGAGGGGAGCACTGACAGTGCTGGCTGTGTGGTGGGAGCACTGACAGTGCTGGCTGTGTGGTGGGGGCACTGACAGTGCTGGCTGTGTGGGGGGAGCACTGACAGTGCTGGCTGTGTGGTGGGAGCATTGGCAGTGCTGGCTGTGTGGGGGGAGCACTGACAGTGCTGGCTGTATGGGGAGCACTGACAGCGCTGGCTGTGTGGTGGGAGCATTGACAGTGCTGGCTGTGTGGTGGAAGCACTGACAGTGCTGGCTGTGTGGTGGGAGCCATGACAGTGCTGGTTGTGTGTGGGGACCACTGACGGTGCTGGCTGTGTGGTGGGAGCACTGACAGTGCTGGCTGTGTGGGGGGAGCACTGACAGTGCTGGCTGTGTGGGGGAGCACTGACAGTGCTGGTTGGGTGGGGAGCACTGACAGTGCTGGCTGTGTGCTGGGAGCACTGACAGTGCTGGCTGTGTGGGGGGAGCACTGACAGTGCTGGCTGTGTGGGGGGAGCACTGACAGTGCTGGCTGTGTGGGGGAGCACTGACAGTGTTGGCTGTGTGGGGGAGCACTGGCAGTGCCGGCTCTGTGGGGGGGGAGTGCACTGGCAGTGCTGGCTCTGTGGGGGGGAAGTGCACTGGGCGTGCTGGCAGTGCTGGCTCTGTGGGGGGTGGAAGTGCACTGGCAGTGCTAGCTTTGTGGGGGGGAAGTGCACTGGCCATGCTGGCTCTGGGGGGGTGGAGTGCACTGGCAGTGCTGGCTCTGTGGGGGGGAGAAGTGCACTGGCAGTGCTGGCTCTGTGGGGGGGGAAAGTGCACTGGCAGTGCTGGCTCTGTGGGGGGGAGTGCACTGGCAGTGCTGGCTCTGTGGGGGGGAAGTGCACTGGCAGTGCTGGCTCTGAGGGGGGGGCGAAGTGCACTTTCACTGCTGGCTGTGGGGGGGGGGAGTGCACTGACAGTGCTGGCTCTGTTGTGGGAGCACTGACAGTGCTGGATGGGTGGGGGAGCACTGACAGTGCTGGCTGTGTGTGGTGGGAGCACTGACAGTGCTGGCTGTGTGGTGGGAGCACTGACAGTGCTGGCTGTGTGGGGGAGCACTGACAGTGCTGGCAGTGTGCGGGTGCACTGACAGTGCTGGCTGTGTGGGGGGAGCACTGACAGTGCTGGCTGTGTGGTCGGAGCACTGACAGTGCTGACTGTGTGGTGGGAGCACTGACAGTGCTGGCTGTGTGGTGGGAGCACTCACAGTGCTGGCTGTGTGGTGGGAGCACTGACAGTGCTGGCTGTGTGGGGGAGCACTGACAGTGCTGGCAGCGTGCGGGAGCACTGACAGTGATGGCTGTGTGGGGGAGCACTGACAGTGCTGGCTGTGTGGGGGAGCACTGACAATGCTGGCTGTGTGGTGGGAGCACTGACAGTGCTGGCTGTGTGGTAGGAGCACTGACAGTGCTGGCTGTGTGGGGGGAGCACTGACAGTGCTGGCTGTGGTGGGGGGGAATGCACTGGCAGTGCTGGCTGTGTGGGGGAGCACTGACAGTGCTGGCTGTGTGGGGGAGCACTGACAGTGCTGTCTGTGTGGGGGATCACTGACAGTGCTGGCTGTGTGGTGGGAGCACCGACAGTGCTGGCTGTGTGGTGGGAGCACTGACAGTGCTGGCTGTGTGGGGGAGCACTGACAGTGCTGGCAGTGTGCGGGAGCACTGACAGTGATGGCTGTGTGGGGGGATCACTGACAGTGCTGGCTGTGTGGTGGGAGCACTGACAGTGCTGGCTGTGTGGTGAGAGCACTGACAGTGCTGGCTGTGTGGTGGGAGCACTGACAGTGCTGGCTGTGTGGGGGAGCACTGACAGTGCTGGCAGTGTGCGGGAGTGCTGACAGTGCTGGCTGTGTGGTGGGAGCACTGACAGTGCTGGCTGTGTGTAGGGAGCACTGACAGTGCTGGCTGTGTGGTGGGAGCACTGACAGTGCTGGCTGTGTGGTGGGAGCACTGACAGTGCTGGCTGTGTGGGGGGAGCACTGACAGTGCTGGCTGTGTGGTGGAGCACTGACAGTGCTGGCTGTGTGGGGGGAGCACTGACAGTGCTGGCTGTGTGGTGGGAGCACTGACAGTGCTGGCTGTGTGGTGGGACCACTGACAGTGCTGGCTGTGTGTGGGGAGCACTGAGAGTGCTGGCTGTGGGGGGGGGGGGAGTGCACTTGCAGTGCTGGCTGTGTGGGGCGAGCACTGACAGTGCTGGCTGTGTGGGGGGAGCACTGACAGTGCTGCCTGTGTGGGGAGCACTGAGAGTGCGGGCTGTGTGGGGGAGCACTGACAGTGCTGGCTGTGTGGGGAGCACTGACAGTGCTGGCTGTGTGGGGAGCACTGACAGTGCTGGCTGTGTGGGGGAGCACTGAGAGTGCTGCCTGTGTGGGGGGAGCACTGACAGTGCAGGCTGTTTGGGGGAGCACTGACAGTGCTGGCTGTGTGGGGGGAGCACTGACAGTGCTGGCTATGTGCTGGGAGCACTGACAGTGCTGGCTGTATGGGGAGCACTGACAGTGCTGGCTGTGTGGTGGGAGCACTGACAGTTCTGGCTGTGTGGTGGGAGCACTGACACTGCTGGTGTGTGGTGGGAGCACTGACAGTGCTGGCTGTGTGTGGGGAGCACTGACAGTGCTGGCTGTGTGGGGGGGCACTGACAGTGCTGGCTGTGTGAGGGGAGCACTGACAGTGCTGGCTGTGTGGTGGGAGCACTGACAGTGCTGGCTGTGTGGTGGGGGCACTGACAGTGCTGGCTGTGTGGGGGGAGCACTGACAGTGCTGGCTGTGTGGTGGGAGCATTGGCAGTGCTGGCTGTGTGGGGGGAGCACTGACAGTGCTGGCTGTATGGGGAGCACTGACAGCGCTGGCTGTGTGGTGGGAGCATTGACAGTGCTGGCTGTGTGGTGGAAGCACTGACAGTGCTGGCTGTGTGGTGGGAGCCATGACAGTGCTGGTTGTGTGTGGGGACCACTGACGGTGCTGGCTGTGTGGTGGGAGCACTGACAGTGCTGGCTGTGTGGGGGGAGCACTGCCAGTGCTGGCTGTGTGGGGGTGCACTGACAGTGCTGGTTGGGTGGGGAGCACTGACAGTGCTGGCTGTGTGCTGGGAGCACTGACAGTGCTGGCTGTGTGGGGGGAGCACTGACAGTGCTGGCTGTGTGGGGGGAGCACTGACAGTGCTGGCTGTGTGGGGGAGCACTGACAGTGTTGGCTGTGTGGGGGAGCACTGGCAGTGCCGGCTCTGTGGGGGGGAGTGCACTGGCAGTGCTGGCTCTGTGGGGGGGAAGTGCACTGGGCGTGCTGGCAGTGCTGGCTCTGTGGGGGGTGGAAGTGCACTGGCAGTGCTAGCTCTGTGGGGGGGAAGTGCACTGGCCATGCTGGCTCTGGGGGGGTGGAGTGCACTGGCAGTGCTGGCTCTGTGCGGGGGGGGGAAGTGCACTGGCAGTGCTGGCTCTGTGGGGGGGGGGGAAGTGCACTGGCAGTGCTGGCTCTGTGGGGGGGAGTGCACTGGCAGTGCTGGCTCTGTGGGGGGGGAAGTGCACTGGCAGTGCTGGCTCTGAGGGGGGGGCGAAGTGCACTTTCACTGCTGGCTGTGGGGGGGGGGGAGTGCACTGACAGTGCTGGCTCTGTTGTGGGAGCACTGACAGTGCTGGATGGGTCGGGGAGCACTGACAGTGCTGGCTGTGTGTGGTGGGAGCACTGACAGTGCTGGCTGTGTGGTGGGAGCACTGACAGTGCTGGCTGTGTGGGGCGAGCACTGACAGTGCTGGCAGTGTGCGGGTGCACTGACAGTGCTGGCTGTGTGGGGGGAGCACTGACAGTGCTGGCTGTGTGGTGGGAGCACTGACAGTGCTGACTGTGTGGTGGGAGCACTGACAGTGCTGGCAGTGTGGTGGGAGCACTGACAGTGCTGGCTGTGTGGTGGGAGCACTGACAGTGCTGGCTGTGTGGGGGAGCACTGACAGTGCTGGCAGCGTGCGGGAGCACTGACAGTGATGGCTGTGTGGGGGAGCACTGACAGTGCTGGCTGTGTGGGGGAGCCCTGACAATGCTGGCTGTGTGGTGGGAGCACTGACAGTGCTGGCTGTGTGGTAGGAGCACTGACAGTGCTGGCTGTGCGGGGGGAGCACTGACAGTGCTGGCTGTGGGGGGGGGGGGAATGCACTGGCAGTGCTGGCTGTGTGGGGGAGCACTGACAGTGCTGGCTGTGTGGGGGAGCACTGACAGTGCTGTCTGTGTGGGGGATCACTGACAGTGCTGGCTGTGTGGTGGGAGCACCGACAGTGCTGGCTGTGTGGTGGGAGCACTGACAGTGCTGGCTGTGTGGGGGAGCACTGACAGTGCTGGCAGTGTGCGGGAGCACTGACAGTGATGGCTGTGTGGGGGGATCACTGACAGTGCTGGCTGTGTGGTGGGAGCACTGACAGTGCTGGCTGTGTGGTGAGAGCACTGACAGTGCTGGCTGTGTGGTGGGAGCACTGACAGTGCTGGCTGTGTGGGGGAGCACTGACAGTGCTGTCTGTGTGGGGGATCACTGACAGTGCTGGCTGTGTGGTGGGAGCACCGACAGTGCTGGCTGTGTGGTGGGAGCACTGACAGTGCTGGCTGTGTGGGGGAGCACTGACAGTGCTGGCAGTGTGCGGGAGCACTGACAGTGATGGCTGTGTGGGGGGATCACTGACAGTGCTGGCTGTGTGGTGGGAGCACTGACAGTGCTGGCTGTGTGGTGAGAGCACTGACAGTGCTGGCTGTGTGGTGGGAGCACTGACAGTGCTGGCTGTGTGGGGGAGCACTGACAGTGCTGTCTGTGTGGTGGGAGCACTGACAGTGCTGGCTGTGTGTAGGGAGCACTGACAGTGCTGGCTGTGTGGTGGGAGCACTGACAGTGCTGGCTGTGTGTGGTGGGAGAACTGACAGTGCTGTCTGTGTGGGGGATCACTGGCAGTGCTGGCTGTGTGGTGGGAGCACTGACAGTGCTGGCTGTGTGGTGGGAGCACTGACAGTGCTGGCTGTGTGGGGGAGCACTGACAGTGCTGGCAGTGTGCGGGCGCACTGACAGTGATGGCTGTGTGGGGGAGCACTGACAGTATTGGCTGTGTGGGGGGAGCACTGACAGTGCTGGCTGTGTGGTGGGAGCACTGACAGTGCTGGCTGTGTGGTGGGAGCACTGACAGTGCTGGCTGTGTGGGAGAGCACTGACAGTGCTGGCTGTGGGGGGGGGGGGAAGTGCACTGGCAGTGCTGGCTGTGTGGGGGAGCACTGACAGTGCTGGCCGTGTGGGGGAGCACTGACAGTGCTGGCTGTGTGGGGGAGCACTGACAGTGCTGGCTGTGTGGGGGGAGCACAGACAGTGCTGCCTGTGTGGGGAGCACTGACAGTGCTGGCTGTGTGGGGGAGCACTAACAGAGCTGGCTGTGTGGGGGGAGCACTGACAGTGTTGGCTGTGTGGGGGAGCACTGACAGTGCTGGCTGTGTGGTAGGAGCACTGACAGTGCTGGCTGTGTGGGGGAGCACTGGCAGTGCTGGCTGTGTGGGGGAGCACTGGCAGTGCTGGCTGTGGGGGGGGAAGTGCACTGGCAGTGCTGGCTGTGTGGGGGAGCACTGACAGTGCTGGCTGTGTGGGGGGAGCACTGACAGTGCTGTCTGTGTGGGGGATCACTGACAGTGCTGGCTGTGTGGTGGGAGCACTGACAGTGCTGGCTGTGTGGTGGGTGCACTGACAGTGCTGGCTGTGTGGGGAGCACTGACAGTGCTGGCAGTGTTCGGGAGCACTGACAGTGATGGCTGTGTGGGGGGAGCACTGACAGTGCTGTCTGTGTGGGGGATCACTGACAGTGCTGGCTGTGTGGGGGGAGCACTGACAGTGCTGGCTGTGTGGTGGGAGCACTGACAGTGCTGGCTGTGTGGGGGAGCACTGACAGTGCTGGCAGTGAGCGGGAGCGCTGACAGTGCTGGCTGTGTGGTGGGAGCACTGACAGTGCTGGCTGTGTGTAGGGAGCACTGACAGTGCTGGCTGTGTGGTGGGAGCACTGACAGTGCTGGCTGTGTGTGGTGGGAGCACTGACAGTGCTGTCTGTGTGGGGGAGCACTGACAGTGCTGGCTGTGTGGTGGGAGCACTGACAGTTCTGGCTGTGTGGTGGGAGCACTGACACTGCTGGTGTGTGGTGGGAGCACTGACAGTGCTGGCTGTGTGTGGGGAGCACTGACAGTGCTGGCTGTGTGGGGGGGGCACTGACAGTGCTGGCTGTGTGAGGGGAGCACTGACAGTGCTGGCTGTGTGGTGGGAGCACTGACAGTGCTGGCTGTGGGGGGGAAGTGCACTGGCAGTGCTGGCTGTGTGGGGGAGCACTGACAGTGCTGGCTGTGTGGGGGGAGCACTGACAGTGCTGTCTGTGTGGGGGATCACTGACAGTGCTGGCTGTGTGGTGGGAGCACTGACAGTGCTGGCTGTGTGGTGGGTGCACTGACAGTGCTGGCTGTGTGGGGAGCACTGACAGTGCTGGCAGTGTTCGGGAGCACTGACAGTGATGGCTGTGTGGGGGGAGCACTGACAGTGCTGTCTGTGTGGGGGATCACTGACAGTGCTGGCTGTGTGGGGGGAGCACTGACAGTGCTGGCTGTGTGGTGGGAGCACTGACAGTGCTGGCTGTGTGGGGGAGCACTGACAGTGCTGGCAGTGAGCGGGAGCGCTGACAGTGCTGGCTGTGTGGTGGGAGCACTGACAGTGCTGGCTGTGTGTAGGGAGCACTGACAGTGCTGGCTGTGTGGTGGGAGCACTGACAGTGCTGGCTGTGTGTGGTGGGAGCACTGACAGTGCTGTCTGTGTGGGGGAGCACTGACAGTGCTGGCTGTGTGGTGGGAGCACTGACAGTTCTGGCTGTGTGGTGGGAGCACTGACACTGCTGGTGTGTGGTGGGAGCACTGACAGTGCTGGCTGTGTGTGGGGAGCACTGACAGTGCTGGCTGTGTGGGGGGGCACTGACAGTGCTGGCTGTGTGAGGGGAGCACTGACAGTGCTGGCTGTGTGGGGGGAGCACTGACAGTGCTGGCTGTGTGGTGGGAGCATTGGCAGTGCTGGCTGTGTGGGGGGAGCACTGACAGTGCTGGCTGTATGGGGAGCACTGACAGCGCTGGCTGTGTGGTGGGAGCATTGACAGTGCTGGCTGTGTGGTGGAAGCACTGACAGTGCTGGCTGTGTGGTGGGAGCCCTGACAGTGCTGGTTGTGTGTGGGGACCACTGACGGTGCTGGCTGTGTGGTGGGAGCACTGACAGTGCTGGCTGTGTGGGGGGAGCACTGACAGTGCTGGCTGTGTGGGGGAGCACTGACAGTGCTGGTTGGGTGGGGAGCACTGACAGTGCTGGCTGTGTGCTGGGAGCACTGACAGTGCTGGCTGTGTGGGGGGAGCACTGACAGTGCTGGCTGTGTGGGGGGAGCACTGACAGTGCTGGCTGTGTGGGGGAGCACTGACAGTGTTGGCTGTGTGGGGGAGCACTGGCAGTGCCGGCTCTGTGGGGGGGGAGTGCACTGGCAGTGCTGGCTCTGTGGGGGGGAAGTGCACTGGGCGTGCTGGCAGTGCTGGCTCTGTGGGGGGTGGAAGTGCACTGGCAGTGCTAGCTCTGTGGGGGGGAAGTGCACTGGCCATGCTGGCTCTGGGGGGGTGGAGTGCACTGGCAGTGCTGGCTCTGTGGGGGGGGAGAAGTGCACTGGCAGTGCTGGCTCTGTGGGGGGGGGGGAAAGTGCACTGGCAGTGCTGGCTCTGTGGGGGGGAGTGCACTGGCAGTGCTGGCTCTGTGGGGGGGAAGTGCACTGGCAGTGCTGGCTCTGAGGGGGGGGCGAAGTGCACTTTCACTGCTGGCTGTGGGGGGGGGGGGTGCACTGACAGTGCTGGCTCTGTTGTGGGAGCACTGACAGTGCTGGATGGGTGGGGGAGCACTGACAGTGCTGGCTGTGTGTGGTGGGAGCACTGACAGTGCTGGCTGTGTGGTGGGAGCACTGACAGTGCTGGCTGTGTGGGGGAGCACTGACAGTGCTGGCAGTGTGCGGGTGCACTGACAGTGCTGGCTGTGTGGGGGGAGCACTGACAGTGCTGGCTGTGTGGTCGGAGCACTGACAGTGCTGACTGTGTGGTGGGAGCACTGACAGTGCTGGCTGTGTGGTGGGAGCACTCACAGTGCTGGCTGTGTGGTGGGAGCACTGACAGTGCTGGCTGTGTGGGGGAGCACTGACAGTGCTGGCAGCGTGCGGGAGCACTGACAGTGATGGCTGTGTGGGGGAGCACTGACAGTGCTGGCTGTGTGGGGGAGCACTGACAATGCTGGCTGTGTGGTGGGAGCACTGACAGTGCTGGATGTGTGGTAGGAGCACTGACAGTGCTGGCTGTGTGGGGGGAGCACTGACAGTGCTGGCTGTGGGGGGGTGGGAATGCACTGGCAGTGCTGGCTGTGTGGGGGAGCACTGACAGTGCTGGCTGTGTGGGGGAGCACTGACAGTGCTGTCTGTGTGGTGGATCACTGACAGTGCTGGCTGTGTGGTGGGAGCACCGACAGTGCTGGCTGTGTGGTGGGAGCACTGACAGTGCTGGCTGTGTGGGGGAGCACTGACAGTGCTGGCAGTGTGCGGGAGCACTGACAGTGATGGCTGTGTGGGGGGATCACTGACAGTGCTGGCTGTGTGGTGGGAGCACTGACAGTGCTGGCTGTGTGGTGAGAGCACTGACAGTGCTGGCTGTGTGGTGGGAGCACTGACAGTGCTGGCTGTGTGGGGGAGCACTGACAGTGCTGGCAGTGTGCGGGAGTGCTGACAGTGCTGGCTGTGTGGTGGGAGCACTGACAGTGCTGGCTGTGTGTAGGGAGCACTGACAGTGCTGGCTGTGTGGTGGGAGCACTGACAGTGCTGGCTGTGTGGTGGGAGCACTGACAGTGCTGGCTGTGTGGGGGGAGCACTGACAGTGCTGGCTGTGTGGTGGAGCACTGACAGTGCTGGCTGTGTGGGGGGAGCACTGACAGTGCTGGCTGTGTGGTGGGAGCACTGACAGTGCTGGCTGTGTGGTGGGACCACTGACAGTGCTGGCTGTGTGTGGGGAGCACTGAGAGTGCTGGCTGTGGGGGGGGGAGTGCACTGGCAGTGCTGGCTGTGTGGGGCGAGCACTGACAGTGCTGGCTGTGTGGGGGGAGCACTGACAGTGCTGGCTGTGTGGGGGGAGCACTGACAGTGCTGGCTGTGTGGTGGAGCACTGACAGTGCTGGCTGTGTGGGGGGGAGCACTGACAGTGCTGGCTGTGTGGGGGAGCACTGAGAGTGCTGGCTGTGTGGGGGGAGCACTGACAGTGCAGGCTGTTTGGGGGAGCACTGACAGTGCTGGCTGTGTGGGGGGAGCACTGACAGTGCTGGCTATGTGCTGGGAGCACTGACAGTGCTGGCTGTATGGGGAGCACTGACAGTGCTGGCTGTGTGGTGGGAGCACTGACAGTTCTGGCTGTGTGGTGGGAGCACTGACACTGCTGGTGTGTGGTGGGAGCACTGACAGTGCTGGCTGTGTGTGGGGAGCACTGACAGTGCTGGCTGTGTGGGGGGGCACTGACAGTGCTGGCTGTGTGAGGGGAGCACTGACAGTGCTGGCTGTGTGGTGGGAGCACTGACAGTGCTGGCTGTGTGGTGGGGGCACTGACAGTGCTGGCTGTGTGGGGGGAGCACTGACAGTGCTGGCTGTGTGGTGGGAGCATTGGCAGTGCTGGCTGTGTGGGGGGAGCACTGACAGTGCTGGCTGTATGGGGAGCACTGACAGCGCTGGCTGTGTGGTGGGAGCATTGACAGTGCTGGCTGTGTGGTGGAAGCACTGACAGTGCTGGCTGTGTGGTGGGAGCCATGACAGTGCTGGTTGTGTGTGGGGACCACTGACGGTGCTGGCTGTGTGGTGGGAGCACTGACAGTGCTGGCTGTGTGGGGGGAGCACTGACAGTGCTGGCTGTGTGGGGGAGCACTGACAGTGCTGGTTGGGTGGGGAGCACTGACAGTGCTGGCTGTGTGCTGGGAGCACTGACAGTGCTGGCTGTGTGGGGGGAGCACTGACAGTGCTGGCTGTGTGGGGGGAGCACTGACAGTGCTGGCTGTGTGGGGGAGCACTGACAGTGTTGGCTGTGTGGGGGAGCACTGGCAGTGCCGGCTCTGTGGGGGGGGAGTGCACTGGCAGTGCTGGCTCTGTGGGGGGGAAGTGCACTGGGCGTGCTGGCAGTGCTGGCTCTGTGGGGGGTGGAAGTGCACTGGCAGTGCTAGCTCTGTGGGGGGGAAGTGCACTGGCCATGCTGGCTCTGGGGGGGTGGAGTGCACTGGCAGTGCTGGCTCTGTGCGGGGGGGGAAGTGCACTGGCAGTGCTGGCTCTGTGGGGGGGGGGGAAGTGCACTGGCAGTGCTGGCTCTGTGGGGGGGAGTGCACTGGCAGTGCTGGCTCTGTGGGGGGGGAAGTGCACTGGCAGTGCTGGCTCTGAGGGGGGGGCGAAGTGCACTTTCACTGCTGGCTGTGGGGGGGGGGAGTGCACTGACAGTGCTGGCTCTGTTGTGGGAGCACTGACAGTGCTGGATGGGTCGGGGAGCACTGACAGTGCTGGCTGTGTGTGGTGGGAGCACTGACAGTGCTGGCTGTGTGGTGGGAGCACTGACAGTGCTGGCTGTGTGGGGGGAGCACTGACAGTGCTGGCAGTGTGCGGGTGCACTGACAGTGCTGGCTGTGTGGGGGGAGCACTGACAGTGCTGGCTGTGTGGTGGGAGCACTGACAGTGCTGACTGTGTGGTGGGAGCACTGACAGTGCTGGCAGTGTGGTGGGAGCACTGACAGTGCTGGCTGTGTGGTGGGAGCACTGACAGTGCTGGCTGTGTGGGGGAGCACTGACAGTGCTGGCAGCGTGCGGGAGCACTGACAGTGATGGCTGTGTGGGGGAGCACTGACAGTGCTGGCTGTGTGGGGGAGCCCTGACAATGCTGGCTGTGTGGTGGGAGCACTGACAGTGCTGGCTGTGTGGTAGGAGCACTGACAGTGCTGGCTGTGCGGGGGGAGCACTGACAGTGCTGGCTGTGGGGGGGGGGGAATGCACTGGCAGTGCTGGCTGTGTGGGGGAGCACTGACAGTGCTGGCTGTGTGGGGGAGCACTGACAGTGCTGTCTGTGTGGGGGATCACTGACAGTGCTGGCTGTGTGGTGGGAGCACCGACAGTGCTGGCTGTGTGGTGGGAGCACTGACAGTGCTGGCTGTGTGGGGGAGCACTGACAGTGCTGGCAGTGTGCGGGAGCACTGACAGTGATGGCTGTGTGGGGGGATCACTGACAGTGCTGGCTGTGTGGTGGGAGCACTGACAGTGCTGGCTGTGTGGTGAGAGCACTGACAGTGCTGGCTGTGTGGTGGGAGCACTGACAGTGCTGGCTGTGTGGGGGAGCACTGACAGTGCTGTCTGTGTGGTGGGAGCACTGACAGTGCTGGCTGTGTGTAGGGAGCACTGACAGTGCTGGCTGTGTGGTGGGAGCACTGACAGTGCTGGCTGTGTGGTGGGAGCACTGACAGTGCTGGCTGTGTGTGGTGGGAGAACTGACAGTGCTGTCTGTGTGGGGGATCACTGGCAGTGCTGGCTGTGTGGTGGGAGCACTGACAGTGCTGGCTGTGTGGTGGGAGCACTGACAGTGCTGGCTGTGTGGGGGAGCACTGACAGTGCTGGCAGTGTGCGGGCGCACTGACAGTGAAGGCTGTGTGGGGGGAGCACTGACAGTGCTGGCTGTGTGGGGGGAGCACTGACAGTGCTGGCTGTGTGGTGGGAGCACTGACAGTGCTGGCTGTGTGGTGGGAGCACTGACAATGCTGGCTGTGTGGGGGAGCACTGACAGTGCTGGCTGTGGGGGGGGGGAAGTGCACTGGCAGTGCTGGCTGTGTGGGGGAGCACAGACAGTGCTGCCTGTGTGGGGAGCACTGACAGTGCTGGCTGTGTGGGGGAGCACTAACAGAGCTGGCTGTGTGGGGGGAGCACTGACAGTGTTGGCTGTGTGGGGGAGCACTGACAGTGCTGGCTGTGTGGGGAGCACAGACAGTGCTGGCTCTGTGGTGGGAGCACTGGCAGTGCTGGCAGTGTGGGGGGAGCACTGACAATGCTGGCTGTGTGGTGGGAGCACTGACAGTGCTGGCTGTGTGGTAGGAGCACTGACAGTGCTGGCTGTGTGGGGAGCACTGGCAGTGCTGGCTGTGGGGGGGGGAAGTGCACTGGCAGTGCTGGCTGTGTGGGGGAGCACTGACAGTGCTGGCTGTGTGGGGGGAGCACTGACAGTGCTGTCTGTGTGGGGGATCACTGACAGTGCTGGCTGTGTGGTGGGAGCACTGACAGTGCTGGCTGTGTGGTGGGTGCACTGACAGTGCTGGCTGTGTGGGGAGCACTGACAGTGCTGGCAGTGTTCGGGAGCACTGACAGTGATGGCTGTGTGGGGGGAGCACTGACAGTGCTGTCTGTGTGGGGGATCACTGACAGTGCTGGCTGTGTGGGGGGAGCACTGACAGTGCTGGCTGTGTGGTGGGAGCACTGACAGTGCTGGCTGTGTGGGGGAGCACTGACAGTGCTGGCAGTGAGCGGGAGCGCTGACAGTGCTGGCTGTGTGGTGGGAGCACTGACAGTGCTGGCTGTGTGTAGGGAGCACTGACAGTGCTGGCTGTGTGGTGGGAGCACTGACAGTGCTGGCTGTGTGTGGTGGGAGCACTGACAGTGCTGTCTGTGTGGGGGATCACTGACAGTGCTGGCTGTGTGGGGAGCACAGACAGTGCTGGCTCTGTGGTGGGAGCACTGGCAGTGCTGGCAGTGTGGGGGGAGCACTGACAATGCTGGCTGTGTGGTGGGAGCACTGACAGTGCTGGCTGTGTGGTAGGAGCACTGACAGTGCTGGCTGTGTGGGGAGCACTGGCAGTGCTGGCTGTGGGGGGGGGAAGTGCACTGGCAGTGCTGGCTGTGTGGGGGAGCACTGACAGTGCTGGCTGTGTGGGGGGAGCACTGACAGTGCTGTCTGTGTGGGGGATCACTGACAGTGCTGGCTGTGTGGTGGGAGCACTGACAGTGCTGGCTGTGTGGTGGGTGCACTGACAGTGCTGGCTGTGTGGGGAGCACTGACAGTGCTGGCAGTGTTCGGGAGCACTGACAGTGATGGCTGTGTGGGGGGAGCACTGACAGTGCTGTCTGTGTGGGGGATCACTGACAGTGCTGGCTGTGTGGGGGGAGCACTGACAGTGCTGGCTGTGTGGTGGGAGCACTGACAGTGCTGGCTGTGTGGGGGAGCACTGACAGTGCTGGCAGTGAGCGGGAGCGCTGACAGTGCTGGCTGTGTGGTGGGAGCACTGACAGTGCTGGCTGTGTGTAGGGAGCACTGACAGTGCTGGCTGTGTGGTGGGAGCACTGACAGTGCTGGCTGTGTGTGGTGGGAGCACTGACAGTGCTGTCTGTGTGGGGGATCACTGACAGTGCTGGCTGTGTGGTGGGAGCACTGACAGTGCTGGCTGTGTGGTGGGAGCACTGACAGTGCTGGCTGTGTGGGGGAGCACTGACAGTGCTGGCTGTGTGGTGGGAGCACTGACAGTGCTGGCTGTGTGGTGGGAGCACTGACAGTGCTGGCTGTGTGGGTGAGCACTGACAGTGCTGGCTGTGGGGGGGTGGGGGAAGTGCACTGGCAGTGCTGGCTGTGTGGGGGAGCACTGACAGTGCTGGCTGTGTGGGGGAGCACTGACAGTACAGTCTGTGTGGGGGATCACTGACAGTGCTGGCTGTGTGATGGGAGCACTGGCAATGCTGGCTGGGTGGGGGAGCACTGACAGTGCTGGCTGTGTGGTGGGAGCACTGACAGTGCTGGCTGTGTGGGGGAGCACTGACGGTGCTGGCTGTGTGGGGAGCACTGACAGTGCTGGCTGTGTGGTGGGAGCACTGAGAGTGCTGGCTGTGTGGGGGAGCACTGACAGTGCTGTATGTGTGGGGGGAGGACACTGACAGTGCTGGCTGGGTAGGAGCAGCGCTGGCAGTGCTGGCTGTGTGGGGAGCACTGACAGTTCTGGCTGTGCAGTGGGAGCACTGCTAGCGCTGGCTGTGTGGGGGAGCACTGACGGTGCTGGCTGTGTGGGGGAGCACTGACAGTGCTGGCTGTGTGGGGCAGCACTGACAGTGCTGGCTGTGTTTGGAAGAATTGACAGTGCTGACTGCGTGGGGAAGCACTGACAGTGCTGGCTGTGTGGTGGGAGCACTGACAGTGCTGGCTGTGTGTTGGGAGCACTGACAATGCTGGCTGTGTGGGGGAGCACTGACAGTGCTGGATGTGTGGGGGGAGCACTGACAGTGCTGGCTGTGTGGAGGGAGCACTGACACTGCTGGCTGTGTGGTGGGAGCACTGACGGTGCTGTCTGTGTGGG